>NC_063210.1:28673140-28690640 GCF_017589495.1 Alosa alosa | reverse complement strand
GTTTCTGTTATAGAGGGACAAGGGTGTATTTCTGTAACTTGTAGACCAATAGACATATAGTTTCTGTTAAAGGGGTAACCAGGGGTAACCAGACAGGGTGTATTTCTGTAGGGAGCCTTTACCTGTTGCCAGACGCCGTAATTCCATGAGTGTCGTAATTCCATATGTCAAGTCAAGTCAAGTCATTTTTATTTATAAAGCGCATTTAACATGTACTTAGTACAATCCAAAGCGCTCCACACACAAGACATTGACACATAAAGACAAACAATGCTGGATCTGAGGCGTGACGAGGCCAGCCACCCATCTGACATCAAGACAAACAACAGGCATGAAAACGGGTCAGGGGTGAAAAAGGTGAGAAGGGTGCGCGAAGAGGGAAATGGGCGTTTCATAGCAAAACAAGCGCGAGTGACATTGTTGCCAATAGTGCATAGCTTCCATGGAGTATGAAGTTGCCTAAAACCAGAGATTTATGAAGAAAACAAACTACAAAATGACTAATTGTTACAAAAAAAAAAAAAAACCGTATTATTTCTTCTTTTTGGCTTGGGTCTAAGTGTGAAGGGGCTGCATTCACATAATCGTTGCTGGATCAGACAAATTTTAATTGGGTTCTTGTCTTACAACGCATCAAGATGCGTTCGCGTCTGTGCGAGATTTGTAAACTGTAACCCCCCACCCCAATAGTTTCTCATCAGATCTGCGCGAACCACGTAAGTCCCCTATTTTGGATTCAAAACTGCGAATTTCGCCGAAAGGTGAGGAGTTTTCATGCCTGGTCAGCAGCGTAATCGCCAGCGCACCTGTGACATCACACCAAGACTTAGGCTACACAAATAAACAGACAGACAAATAGACAGTGACAGTAAAGCAAGCCTGTCTTTACAAAGACAATAGGCTTACAGAACAAGACCAGACATAAAACATAAAACAAACAGACTCAGCGCTCATGCAGACAAAGATAAAGACAAACAGAAAAACACTCAATAAGTCCGCAGGCAGGTGATGATGCTTCGCCAGCAGTTTAGTCCACAAGTCCCCTTTCAGCCCGGTGAGCAGATCAGCCAGCAGATTAGGGGGCAGTGGCCGTGGCGGTGGGCAGCTCTCTCTTGATGGTTGACGATAGCGGATGAGTGCTTATGAGTGGCGTAGGTCCATATGTGCTTATGAGTGGCGTAGGTCCATATGTGCTTATGAGTGGCGTAGTTCCATATGTGCTTATGAGTGGCGTAGGTCCATATGTGCTTATGAGTGGCGTAGGTCCATATGTGTGCCTATGAGTGGCAAAAATAAAAGTTTCTGTCTGACATTGCATGTTTGTCTCATAGTGTTATATTGTGTATGTTTCGCCAATAGGATTACACCATATAGGGTTACATGTTTGGCCTATAGGATTACATTGTGTATGTTTGGGTTACATCATAGGGTTACACCATATAGGGTTACATTGTGTATGTTTGGGTTACATCATAGGGTTACACCATATAGGATTACATTGTGTATGTTTGTCCTATAGGGTTATATTGTGTATGTTTGGGTTACATCATAGGGTTACACCATATAGGGTTACATTGTGTATGTTTGGGTTACATCATAGGGTTACACCATATAGGGTTACATTGTGTATGTTTGTCCTATAGGGTTATATTGTGTATGTTTGGGTTACATCATAGGGTTACACCATATAGGGTTACATTGTGTATGTTTGGCCTATAGGGTTATATTGTGTATGTTTGGCCTATAGGGTTATATTGTGTATGTTTGGCCTATAGGGTTACATTGCTCCAAGGTGACTACAGATATGGGGCCCTCCACACTGTGAGTGTGTGTGTGTGTATGTGTGTAAGAGCCGGTTTAGTGCTGTAGTAACTATAGCAACTTAGAAGAAGTCAGAGCAGCATTACAAACGTGTTTTATTGAATTTTATTCAAAACCGTACACAAAACAGCCCGTATTCACAAACCCTGCAAAACATTCACAAGATTAGGCAGAAGAACCACATTACCCAGAAACCCCAGTGCACAGTTCCATAGAAACCCACAGCCTCACAATCAGGCATGCTCTCTCATCTGGGAGACGCAGCAGAAATACACATCACCTAGGAAACCGCTGGATAACACACATCACCTAGGAAACCGCTGGAGAGAGGGACGATATCAAACAACCAGATACCAATATTCATCCAAAATGGTCTTTAGGCTTTGGGGTGGGGACGTGTGTGTGTGCGTGTGTGTGTGCATGTGTGTGTGCATGTGTGTGTGAGAGAGAGAAAGAGTGTGTGTGTGTGTGTAAGAGTGTATGTGTGTGTGTGAGAGTGTGTGAGAGAGTGTGTGTGTGTGTGAGTGTGTGTGCGTGTGTAAGAGTGCGTGTGTGTGTGCGTGTGTGTGTGCACATATGTGTGTGTGTGTGTGTGTGTGTGGCGTAACACAGGGCCTCAGAGGCGCAGCTTTATTGCATCATGCAACAATATGGAAGAACCACCCTGGAACCCTGCACGCAATCACCATGGAAACAGCCTGGAACCCTGCACGCAATCACCATGGAAACAGTCACAGAGAAGAACCACTGTAAACACAAGACTCCGCCCACACACACATACCACCGAGGCGGAGCCAAGACACAAATGCATCGTCATGGAAACACAGGAGAAGTTCCCAGCATGCAACAGCAGCATGCATGAGCTCAGACCCATGATGACGTTTGATTGGCTTGTGGCAGACCAATCCGTGTGCAGCGAGGAGAGGGAGGGCGTGGCCAGCCGGGCTGGCAGCTCATTGGGTGCTACAGTGGCACCAGAGAGTGTGTGATTAAGTGTGTGATTGTGTGTGTGTGATTAGGTGTTTGTGGTCAGGTGTGTGATCAGGTGTGTGTGATCAGGTGTTTGTGGTTAGGTGTGTGATTAGGTGTGTGTGATCAGGTGTGTGTGATCGGGTGTGTGATCAGGTGTTTGTGGTTAGGTGTGTGATTAGGTGTGTGTGATCAGGTGTGTGTGATCGGGTGTGTGATCAGGTGTATGATCAGGTGTGTGTGATCGGGTGTGTGATCAGGTGTGTGTGATCAGGTGTATGTGATCAGGTGTGTGTGTGATCAGGTGTGTATATGATTGTAGGGGTGTAAGATTGTGTGTGTGTATGATCAGGTGTGTATATGATTGTAGGGGTGTAAGATTGTGTGTGTGTGAGGTGTGTATATGATTGTAGGGGTGTAAGATTGTGTGTGTGTGTGATCAGGTGTGTATATGATTGTAGGGGTGTAAGATTGTATGTGTGTGTGATCAGGTGTGTGTGATCAGGTGTGTATATGATTGTAGGGGTGTAAGATTGTGTGTGCGTGTGATTGGACTAGAGAAACGTGTGCAGCCATTGAGTGTGTGGTGGCCACGGATTCAGTGGAGACCACCAGGTGTAAGGCAAGCACGCACGCTCGCACGCACGCTCTCCAGGTGTAAGGCAAGCACGCATGCACACACGCACGCACGCTCCACCAGGTGTAAGGCAAGCACGCTCGCACGCACGCACGCACGCACGCACGCTCCACCAGGTGCAAGGCACGCACGCACGCTCACACGCATGCACGCTCTCCAGGCCAGTGGTGTGTGTGTGTGTGGGGGGGTGGGTGTGGATGTGTATGTGTTGGACAGATCTAAAGGGGTGGAGTCTAACTCTCTGGTCCGGGAGCACCAGTCCTGGCAGCAGGGCTTCAGTCGGGGCAGAGGGACTTGGGCAGCTCATTGGTCAGGATGTGCCATCGCTCCACCCTCTGGCCCTTGTTCCGCAGACAGTCCATCCAATGGCGGAGGGCGTCCCCCTGTGAGTGACAGCTCAAACACACGCCCCCTGTGGAGAGAAAAAAACACAACAACTTCTGATTGGATGATTATGATTTAGGGTGGCTTCTGATTGGATGCTTGGAATGGATTTATTTCAGGCCAACGTCTGTTTGAATCAATATCCAATGTTTATGGATTATTCTGATATGTTGCAGTGTTCAACAGTGTTGGTCAAGTTACTTGGAAAAAGTAATTAGTTACTGATTACATATCCAAGAAAGTAATCTAGTTACTTTACAAAAACACACTAGCTATACACAACCTGAATACGCTTTTTTAAAACTTGGTTTTATTAGTTTCAATCTTAACTTTTTGGTGTGTATACTCCTTCATTTGAATAGATGTAAATAAAATACAGCAAAAAAATATTAAAACCAAAGTCTCTATTAACATTTACATCTTTTAACAGTTGCAGTGCAGAGAGGAGTAATGCTTACCAAAACAGAAAATGCTGTTGCATGCCACATTTAGGCTGTTCTAATGTCAAAGAAGAGTATGTGTTTGAACTGTGTGTGTGCAGTGCTGCTGCTGGCTATTTTGGTGCCCAAAGCAGAACTGTTAGTTTAAAATATTTCTTAAGAAATACTACTAATTTGATGCAGTTTAACTCATTTATAAATGGTGCGCTGTCACTTTAAGAGCATCTACACAACTCTCATAATGATCAGCTCCATTCAAATATAAGCCTATGGCTAGTCCACAAACTCCACATTTGGCACTATATTAGCAATAGTCATGATATTAAGTTGGTATAAACAGCTAGCTAGACATTTTCTGTTTGCAATTAAAAGTGATAGCCTATATGAGCCTGGTAGCACCTACCTGATCGGAATGTGTTTCAATCGGCATAGGCTACTGTGCTTCATGTAAATGCTTAGTTTAAGGCAGTGGTTCTCAAACTTTTTCTTTCATTCCCCACTTTGATCAAGGGGGCCTTTTCGAGCCCCACCTGCCCCTCATCGCTCTAAGAAAGTGGTAGGTCAAGCTTAAAATTGTCAAATGTATTGAAAAAATGACAAGTTCTAAATATATCCTCTTCAGCAGAGTTAAAATCAGCTGGTGCTGCAGATATAATAATAAATAACATATTAGGAAGCATAGGCCATTATTTTACAGCATTGTACATTATTTTCAATGAAATACCAACATGCTGCATTAAATGGATACATAATCCAGTCACACTGAGCACCGCTGGTTGGGAAATATTTTTGAAATAAACTTTGCAGGGATGTGATGTAGGCCTACTGTTTAGTACATGGGATCACAAGAGTGGCTCCTGAAGCAGACGTTTCAGCGATTTTACTCAGATTTTCAAAGGCATACTGTTGCAATCGAGGCGCCTGTCCCATTCCTCAAGTTTTTTGGTGAATGCAGTAATCTTATCTGCTAGGTGAGGTAGGTGCTTGTCTTTGCCTTGTAACTGGAGATTTAACTCATTGAGCTTTCCAAATATATCGCAAAGATAGGCCAGCTTCAAGAAATGTTCATTAGTGAACGTGCTTGCAGATTCAAACATGCGCTCACGCTGCCTTGACACGAGCGCTTCCCTATGAATAACACAGTCGTCCATTAAGATCGGGTGCTACCTGGGAATAGCTACAGATAAAAAATAAATAAAAACAAAATCCTGTTTTTCCCTATGGCATGTCTCCGCGACCCTGTAAAGAAACGCTGGTTTAGGGGAAACAAATTATTGAAGACTTCAACACTCACCAGCCCCATTACAAAAAGGCAAAGACCACATTATATTTTTGCCCATTTTCCAAATCACAGTGAATGCAGCCAGAATATTATAATGCCCCTGGCTCCTGTTATAACGGGCCAGTAGGCTACAGGAACCCGCGACGTCCTCTATTTTCACCTGTTGCTGCAGCCGTCGTGTCGATTCTGGGGGTGTCTCAATGAGTTTCACATTCCTGTGCTGGCTTGCTAGGTGCTTGCTCAGATTTGAGGTGGAATTTTTTCGTAGACAACATTTTTCTTCCACGAAGAGTGTACAGCGCTAATGTTTTTTTTAATGTCTGAACTGCAATGAATTAAATGCTCCATGTTCAAGCCTCTCCTGCACTCCATGTCTTGCACATGTGTGTCTGTTGTTTACATCTATATCGCAGCTATAGCCTACATCATTGTCAGGAGTTATCTCACAAAATCCATATGGCAAAATCCCAAATTCTTTTACTGTCTATGGCAAAATCACGGGTTTAGTAACGAGTAACGCAGGCTGCTTGCAGGAAAGTAAAAAAGTAATCTAATTACTGTTTTGCAATTGTAATCCCTTACTTTACTCGTTACTTGAAAAAAGAAATTGGATTACAGTAACGCGTTACTGCCCATCACTGGTGTTCAATGTTATCAGTATTAAAACTACCATATAAATGATCATTGTTGTCATCACATGATCAGGTTAAAACTACAGAAATACCCCCAAACTCTGATCAATATTCTAATCACATTATCGGGTTAAACTCTGATCAATAATCTAATAATCTCATCACATGATCAGGTTAATCTCTGATCAATAATCTCATCATCTACTCACATGATCAGTTTAAACTCTGATCAATATTCTAATCACATGATCAGGTTAAACTCTGATCAATAATCTCATCATCTCATCACATGATCAGGTTAAACTCTGATCAATATTCTAATCACATGATCAAGTTAAACTCTGATCAATAATCTCATCACA
Source organism: Alosa alosa (assembly GCF_017589495.1). NCBI lineage: Eukaryota > Metazoa > Chordata > Actinopteri > Clupeiformes > Clupeidae > Alosa > Alosa alosa. Next base: position 28,684,113 of record NC_063210.1, on the reverse strand, counting down.
TGATCAGGTTAAACTCTGATCAATATTCCACTAATCACATGATCAGGTTAAACTCTGATCAATAATTTCATCATTCATCACATGATCAGGTTAAACTCTGATCAATATTCTAATCACATGATCAGGTTAAACTCTGATCAATAAGCTCATCATCTCATCACATGATCAGGTTAAACTCTGATCAATATTCTAATCACATGATCAGGTTAAACTCTGATCAATAATCTCATCACATGATCAGGTTAAACTCTGATCAATATTCTAATCACATGATCAGGTTAAACTCTGATCAATAATTTCATCATCTCATCACATGATCAGGTTAAACTCTGATCAATATTCTAATCACATGATCAGGTTAAACTCTGATCAATAATCTCATCACATGATCAGGTTAAACTCTGACCAATAATCTCATCATCTCATCACATGATCAGGTTAAACTCTGATCAATATTCTAATCCCATGATCAGGTTAAACTCTGATCAATAATCTCATCACATGATCAGGTTAAACTCTGATCAATAATCTCATCACATGATCAGGTTAAACTTTGATCAATATCAGAGTTTAACACACACACATACACATGCTCACTGTACACACATACACACACACACACACACACACTCTCACACACACACACACATACACACACACACACACACTCTCTCACACTCCTGCTGTGGAGCCCTCACCTATGAAGTCATTGGAGCGTCCAAGGTCGTAGTCCCAGACGGTCACCTCCAGAGTCTTCCTGGCCAGCTCGGACAGAGAGATCTCATAGAAGAACTCCTGCAGAGAGAGAGAGAGAGAGGGATCAGAGAGATCTCATAGAAGAACTCCTACAGAGAGAGAGAGAGAGGGATCAGAGAGATCTCATAGAAGAACTCCTGCAGAGAGAGAGAGAGGGAGGGAGGGAGAGAGGGGGGTAGGGAGAGGTGTGTCAGTGATTAGAGGGAAATGTCAAAGATAATGGCTCTTAAAGTATCTGCACAAATTATTATTATTGGGTCTTGGCGTGTAATGTGTGTGTGTGACTGTCGTGTGTATGTGCCTGTGTGTGTGTGATGATTATTATTGGGGGGTTGTGTCTGTGTGTGTGTTGTGTCTGTGGGGGTTGGGGGTGTCTGTGTGTGTGTGTGTGTGTGTGGGGGTTGTGTGTGTGTCTGTGTTGGGGGTTGTGTGTGTGTGTGTGTGTGTGGGGTTGTGTCTGTGTGTGTGTGTGTGTGTGTGGGGGTTGTGTGTGTGGGGGTTATTGATGTGTATTATTAGGAGGTTGTGTCTATTGATATTATTATTATTGTGGGGTTGTGTCTGTGTGTGTGGGGGTTGTGTCTGTGTGTGTGTGTGGGGGTTGTGTCTGTGTGTGTGTGTGGGGGTTGTGCCAGCGTGTGTGTGCTGCATGTGTGTGTGCGTGACTGTGCTGTGCATGTGCCCCGTGTGTGTGTGTGTGTGTCAGGTCTCGGTGTGTGTGGCCAGGTCCGTGTGTGTGCGTGTGTGTGTGTGGGGGCTGTGTGTGTGTCTGTGCTGGGGGCTGTGTGTGTGTGTGTGTGTGGGGGCTGTGTCTGTGTGTGTGTGTGTGTGTGGGGGGCCGTGCACCTGTGTGTGTGTGGGGGTTGTGTCTGTGTGTGTGTGTGGGGGGGTGTGTGTGTGTGTGTGTGTGTGGGGGTTAATCCTAACACTGTTCTACTAGAGAGTGGCGTGTAACTGACCCATCCTCCACATCTCACTACTCAACAGCTCAACATCTCCGTCTGGTGGATAGGTGGATTCGCCCTCTTTTACTTCGGTAGTTGGGCAGCCGAACCAACCAACGTGTGAGTGTTTGCTGATAAGATGCAGATGAAACGTGTGATTGTTTGCTGATAAGATGCACGCCTGCTTGTTATGGGCGTGCTGCAGAGAAACTTCTCTGTATGACGAAACGCCGGTTGTTAGTGATTGGTTCAAAGCGGTTCAAAGGAACTCCAATGATTTTAAACCTCCAACTGTGCCCTCCCACCCGGAAATAAACGTTTGCCAATGGATCTGGGCCAGACTCTCTGCTAGTGCAGCAGGCCTGAGGCAACACATTGTGCTGTAGAGTGCACAGCCTTCCAGGTGCTGGTGAGGTGCAGTCATCAATGGATAGACAGGAGAGTGAAGGATCACCGCACACTGGTGGGATTTTATTTAGTAGTGAACAACACGTTTCGCCTATGCTTCATCAGGTTCACTCTGCAACACATTGTTTTCTTCAGAAATATAGCTGATATAAACTGAAATAAATGCTACAGCAGAGGTGCATGCACAATGTCGCCATTATACACACATTACAAACAGAAAATACTCTATAGCCTATATTCATTATCTTTGAGTTCAGTTGAAAATAAGGAACTTTTCATCGGCCTATTGAGAAATAAGTGTGCAAAATGTATCCTACATGTAGGTCTAGGTCTACAGCACAATTCAATAAAGTGCATAACAAACAGAAATAGCCTAGTCCATTTGTTCAGTTCATGTGTAACGGTGTAAGTGTAGACTAAACAATGTTTAGCTTGTAGGCTAGATTAAAGCTTAAACTTGAAGAGCTTCGGTGATATTTTAATTCCATGTCGACTAAGCCGACACCAGCGCCGAAATGAGTGCACTGCTATTTTATACAGTCTGGTGCACTGTCACTTGCCACACGCATCATCAGCGCTGAAGGTTCTGGCAAACACTGGATGAACAAGCGATTTAAAGCGCCATTCAGCCGAGTTCAGAACTGCGTTGGTGTTCATTATCTCCATGACTACAGGAGGAGGACGGCTAGGCAGAAGCCTGCTAGGAAGCAAAGTTCTTAGTAGAATCTTTGCTAGGAAGTGTCTGTGGCAGTATGAAGACAAGAAATGGTGCATCAAAGGGTCAAAATAGTAGCAGCCAAAGAGGATTACAGAACAAGTGACGGTGTAAAATAAAACATCTTTGGCAGCCATTAATGTGTTATTCTAAAACTGATAGTTTCGACCTTTGATTGTGATTGGCTGAATCGCGGTTCGATGCCGTTGTAAAATCCAGCACAAACATACACCTTGACCGGGTGATTCCGTTCTATATTACTGGCGCTACCACAACTTGATACAAAAGTTAAAGTAGCTATACCCCCTCGACGCTGTTTGGCAACAATTCAGATAGAGGAAATATATTTCTTGGCGGAAGAATGATTATCTAGGAATAACTCGTTATATTTCCAGTTGCTGTACCTGTACTTTATGAAACTTTGGCAGGTATTTATAGTAACAGTTTTAGAAAAGCAATAAGCCACTCGAGTCCGTAGGTTACGCTGATTCTACAACAGCTAAGGGGTTACTCTCAGCTGCCGCGGCCTAACAACGCCTTTAGCTGTTGTAGAATCAGCGTAACCTACGGCCTCTAGGGGCTTATTGCTTAAGCCTACTACTCTTTGGCTGGCTCGCAAGCCCAAATAAGTGTGTGCAGCCTGACTGTTGTTTTGTTTCTGGTCTATAGATCCGGTGTGGTGTTGTAGTTTTTCTAATGTTAAAATGGGTTTGCGTTAACGCCGTTAATAACGAGTTTAACTGACAGCACGAGTGTGTGTAGTGAGATGTAAGCTTAATGAATGTATATGGCACGATATTATGTGTGTGTCTGGTTAGATGTGGCGAGATGTTCATGATCTTATGTGTGTGTGTGTGGTCAGATGTGGTTAGATGTTGATGATATTATGTGTGTATGTGGTCAGATGTTGATGATATTGTGTGTGTGTGTGGACAGATGTGGGAGATGTTGATGATATTATGTATGTGTGTGTGTGTGTGTGTGTGTGTGTGGTCAGATGTGGGAGATGTTCATGCTATTATGTGTGTGTGTGTGGTCAGATGTGGGAGATGTTGATGATATTATGTGTGTGTGTGTGTGTGTGTGTGTGTGTGGTCAGATGTGGGAGATGTTGATGATATTATGTGTGTGTGTGTGTGTGTGTGTATGTGGTCAGATGTGGGATATGTTGATGATCTCCTCCTCTGCTCTTCTGAGGTAAGTGTTTGTGACGCCGGCGGCCGGAACACTTTGTAAAGGTTAATGACACTAAAAGACTCAGAAAGGAACACATGATGACACCCCTGCACATAATATCACAGCTTTCTGCTACAGCATCAGATCTTAATGTCGCCATGGTTTCCAAATCCGAGAGACACCTGGCATCATCACGGAGGAGAGCAGCAAACAGACACACACACACACACACACACAACTCATAAGACACACACACAGAGATGCAGACACACACACAGAACCAAACTAATAGTATGTATACACACACACATACACAACTCATATGACACACACAAACACACACACACACACACACTAATAGTATGTATACATGCACACATACACACACACACAACTCATATGACACACACAAACACACACACACACTAATAGTATGTATACATGCACACATACACACACACACACACACAACTCATATGACACACACAAACACACACACACACACACTAATAGTATGTATACATGCACACATACACACACACACACACACACACACACACACACACACACACACACTAATAGTATGTATACATGCACACCCACCCAAGTCGGAGAAAAGAAAGATGAAATGCAGAGAATAGATTGGATGTGACAGATGTGCTTTGAGAGAGGGAGAGAGAGAAAAGGAGAGGAGAGAGGGAGAGAGAGATAAGGAGAGGAGAGAGGGAGAGAGAGAAGAGGAGAGGAGAGGAGAGAAAAGGAGAGGAGAGAGGGAGAGAGAAAAGGAGAGAGAGGGAGAGAGAAGGAAGGGAGAAGAAAGGGAGAGAGAGAAAAGGAGAGGAGAGAAGAAAAGGAGAGGAGAGAGGGAGAGAAAAGGAGAGGAGAGGGGAGAGAGAGAAAAGGAGAGGAGAGAGGGAGAGAGAAAAGGAGAGGAGAGAGAGAGAGAAAAGGAGGAGAGAGAGAGAGAGAAAAGGAGAGGAGAGAGGGAGAAAAGGAGAGGAGAGAGGGAGAGAGAAAAGGAGAGGAGAGAGAGGGAGAGGAGAGAGAGAAAAAGGAGAGGAGAGAGGAGAGAGAAAGGAGAGGAGAGAGAGAAAAGGAGGAGAGAGGGAGAGAAAAGGAGAGGAGAGAGGGAGAGAGAGAAAAGGAGAGGAGAGAGGGAGAAAAGGAGAGAGAGAGGGAGAGGAGAGAAAGAAAAGGAGAGGAGAGAGGGAGAGAGAGAAAAGGAGAGGAGAGGAGAGAGAGAGAAAAGGAGAGGAGAGAGGAGAAAGAAAAAGGAGAGGAGAGGGGAGAGGAGAGAAAGAAAAGGAGAGGAGAGAGGGAGAGAGAGAAAAGGAGAGGAGAGAGAGAGAGGCAGAGAGAAAAGGAGAGGAGAGGGGAGAGAGAGGCAGGGAGAGAAAAAAAAGACAGGGAGAGAAAGAGAGACAGGGAGAGAAAAAGAGAGGGAGAGGGAGAGGCAGGCAGGAGAGGGAGAGAGAGAGAGAGAGAGAGAGAGAGAGGCAGGAGAGGGGTTAGAAAGATGAGCTTCAGGCTGGTGGTGGAGGTGTGTGTTGGGGATTGGGGTGGGGTGACAGAGTGTGTGTGTGTGTGTGTGTGTGTGTGGGTGTGTGTGTGTGTGTGTGTGTGTGGTGTGTGTGTGTGTGCTTGTGTGTGTGTGTGTGTGTGTGTGTGTGGGTGTGTGTGTGTGTGTGTGTGTGTGTGTGTGTGTGTGTGTGTGTGTGTGTGTGTGTGCTTACCTCATTGAATTCAGGGTTTAGGGTCTTTTTAATCACAGCTGTCTTATGTTTAGACTTCTTCTCCACATCGGGCTTCAGGTAACTGACACAGGAGATACAGAGAGAGAGAGGAGGAGGAGGAAGAAGAGAGGGAGGAGGAGGAGAGAGAGAAGAGAGAGAGAAGAGAGGGAGGAAGAGGAGGAGGAGAGAGAGAAGAGAGGGAGGACAGAGAGGAGAGAGGAGGAGAGAGGAGAGAGAGAAGAGAGAGATAGAGAGATTACTTTATAACAGACCTTCATGAAGATCATTTAAGGGCTTTCACAGTAAATCCTTTGGCACCTTTTTCTGACCATTCACAGATAACTCTCTATCTAAACAGAACTAATGGAAAGCCCAACTTTTCTCAATCATCTATAATGCATAGGATGAGTAAGACCTACAGATGAATGGAAAATAGCAAAGATCAATATGTTAAAACAATCAGACAAGATGACACAAAGCCAATGATAAATATGTTTCTGAACAACCCCTATTCAATGAACAAAGAAGGAGTAAACAGTGCGGTTAATGATTTAAATACAATATTTGACCATATAGCCAAATCATCTGGGTTGTTATCTCACAGAGGTAAAACAAAAACTATAAACAAGAAACCAACTTGGTATGATACAGAATGTAAGACATTGCGGAAAGAATTAAGGAAATTATCAAACCAAAAACACAGACAGCCCAACAATGAGGTCATTCGTTTACAACATGCTGAGTCGTTGAGAAAGTACAAACATAAACTTAAGACTAACAAATCTAGTTCCCAAAACAAATTGTCAAAATTGACTCAAAATTTCTGATGGAAAACAATTCAGAGGAGTTAGCTCCAATAATTATATGGACAGAACACCTGGAAAATCCTGGCATTAAATTAGTAGACACAGAGGTAAAATGTCTTCTCTATGCAGATGACTTAGTTCTCATAGCCCCCAAATAGAGCCTGCAAAATAGCCTGAATATTCTGGAAAAATCACTTGGGGGGTCAGGTGCTCAAACATAATGGCCAAAGAGAAAAAAATAGAAATAACATAATTTCTCACAGAAAAACTCACCCCACATAATGCTCATACATAATGGCTGAACTTTCTCACCAAATACCCATAATGGCTGCAGTTGAACTGGGCCATTCATTATCAAAAATTAAAAAGAATTTTAAAATTTTGTAAACACATACAATTTAGTGACCCCAATTCATTACCTTATAAAGCCCTAAAAAGCTCAGAATTAAATATAGAGAAAAGTCCCCTAAATCAATTCATCTTAAAGCACAGTAATCTCACTCCAATTAATTTGACAATGCCCAAAACTAAAAAAGATCAAAAGATCCAATTCAATTAGCAAAGAAAGATTCAATTAGCATAGAAAAATAAAAATATATATCATATTGGACAGAAATCACAAAAACCCAAGATAAACTTGAATGTTATCTTGCAATTAAGCACAAATATGAATTGGCCCCATATCTAAAAACGCTCAAAGACAAAAAATTATCCAGAACATTGACTATGTACAGACTCAGCGAGCACAATCTGAACATCGAAACAGGTAGAAGGAAACAGACCTGGTTACCAAGAGAGGCCAGGCTGTGCCACCACTGCCAGGAAAGTAAAATAGAAACAGAGCTACACTTCCTAACAGAATGCAAATTTTACACAGACCTCAGAGAAACCTTCCTTACAAAAGCAAGTACCATACGCCCTGAAACACATGCTTGCCCTGGTCCGGTCACCAACGTTCGAGCAGACAGTGACATACGCTATGCTGAACCTGGCTTGATCCAAGCATTCTAACAGTGCCTTTCCGTGTTGGAGCAGTAGCAGTACCTCAAAAGCTCTATTCAACTATTGCCGTTCAAATGCGGTTCGTTGGATTTTACCTGTGGCCTGCCTTCGAATTTAGCTTCTATGACTAAAATCAAATCAATAAAATAAAACAACAGCAGTGATTGGCTGCAAAATAAATAATATCACGCATCTTGCACCTCTCAAACTGGGCTATCAGGTAACCTAGAGAAAAAATTTAAATTATGAAATATGACTAAGGCATTAAAATGCTGCTTGTTTGTCAGGATACTTTTTCACTGTTTTTATTGCATTGCATGTAAACGCAGTGGACTATTATCACTGTTCTTATTGCATTGCATGTAAATGCAGTGGACTATATCACTGTTCTTATTGCATTGCATGTAAATGCAGTGGACTATTATCACTGTTCTTCTTATTATCGTCTTTTATTATTCTTCTTCCGACCAAGTTTGACGTTTAATGACACTAAAACCACTGAACCGTTTGACGTCATTCAAACACTCCTACAAAGGTCTTGTAACGGACAATTGTACAATGTATTTTTTACATTTGTGAACTTTATACTTTTGAGATATTTTACGATAAAAAGAGCAACAAATTCCCATTGAGTTAACATTGACTGCTTTGGCTGCAACTTTTAGCATTATGACGTGACCTGCAGCTGAACGCAATCAACCTCTACCACTGGAGCTGTGAGTCTTCTGAACGTTCGTCTTATCGCCTGCCGTGATCCCACTTTAGGCTACTTGCTCGTAACTGACTGTCCTTCTCTAATTACAGACACGGTAAGTGGTCCGATTTTTGGCATTTGACTCATTTATGTCGTCAAACATTATGTTGTATGAAATGATAGGTGACAAATAGCCAAACTAACGTTATAACGTTAGGGGAATAGTTAACGTTAGCACCCACCTTATCAGCGTTAATAGGCCTAGCAGCTACTGTATGTCGTCAACTTTAAAGTGACCGGTTAGCCGTTGGTTTCGATAACGTTAGCTAACGACAATCAAACCTAACATTGCTCCGACGTTAACGTTACATTTGCTCACTAACCAACGTTAATGTTAACCAGATACAGTAGTCTAGCCTAATCATATTGTACAGATACTATCTGGCTCTTGATTAAATACACCTGTGGAAAGGGACCTGATAAAAGCCATACTGTTTGGAAACGGACCATATGACCAAAGTATTGTTAAAACACACGTACAGAAGTTGAGGTTTAAGGTTTGTGTCGTCAACATAGGCTACAGAGTATGTTTACTTGGCCTAGGCTAACGTTACTAATTTCTGCATTATTCTGGCCTAAAATTTAAAGTGTAGCCTGGCACCGCAATCAAGCTTCAAGTTGTAGTACATCCTAGAGTAGGTCGGTAACACTTTACTTGACGGGTGAGTTCATAACACATTCATAGCAGCTGTCATAAACTGCACATAAAGCATTCATGACTTTCATGAGACATGACTCAACATTCATACCAAACCTTAGCCTAGAAATCTAGACGCACCTTAGCGGCGGCAAATTAATTTGCTCAGCCTGTGCGTCTTGTATCAAACCATAGGGATTTCTATTGGCTAACACCGTGGATGTTATTCAATCCTGGCGCTCTATTTTGTTAGAGTCTTAAAGGCGGGCTTAACAGGATAGCGACAGTCCTGCGACGGTGAACAACAAGGAAGGTGGCTATGGCAAACGAAGAGCGGTTGTTTGAATCGGCGTTGGCGTCAACTTTGGATCGTCTCGCTTTATCAACTGTCTCTGGCCACACTCTAATAGGTAGCTATGGCAACACCAAAGGCATTAATCAGAGAGGGTTAAAGTGGAGCGAGAGGCGCAAACATTCGACAATTTCCGCGTTCGATTATTGCAAGGGGGAGGGGGGAAAATCCCCCTTTATGCAGACCAGAGTAAACCCTCGCTGCACTAATGTCAATGGAGACTTGTGGAATTTTACCAATAAATTGGTCATTATGTCTTTCTGGATTTGTTGAGGGTTTTTTGGAAAAAAAAATCATAATCTGTAAGTGTTTGGGATCATTTCAAGCCTAAAAATTTTTTAGCGTTCGGATTTGTAATAAAATAACTAATAATTAATATCAGACCATGCTGCTGCCAGTTACTGTCTGGTTGTTAGCATGCTAGCTATCCTCTTAGCTAAGGTAACATTTTAAACGGAGAAGTGTAATTTCTTTGAAATGACAACTAGCTGAATAACATTACTTACATTAGTTAAAGGGGATAGTATATACTCAAGTGAATTTGCAACAGTATATTAAGTTTAAGCGAAGTCCTTCAACTACTAGTCACTTGTTAGCGCATAGCTGTATTGCCATAGCTACTCCCATCCACTTGTATAGCATTTTAAGATAGCGTTAGCTAGCTAGCTAGCTCGGTTCACATGACTAATTCAATTATTCATATCATGTCCTAAAGAATGATTCATTGGTATCATACATGATTATAGACAATAATACTGTGAACACAATTATGTTTATCTGTTCTTATTGCTTATTAAGAGAGAATGTTTATTTAGTGACGTAGGGTGACACTCCCACTTATGCAGACCGGAACTGTCCCGTTTTGCTCCCATAGTAACGAATTACGTTGCTCTATCTTGCTAGTAATCAAGGATCTTTGTTACAGTCTTTGATACCAATGGTATCAAAATTGTACGAGTGATTACGAATGGATGTGTGTGGTTTGCAATTAGAATAAACAAAAAATAACATTTCCAATAATTTCCCATGATAAATTACTTATTTGCACCTTCCTTACTTATGAAGCTCACTAATGCCACCGTATTTAGTAAAATGTAATACAACGTTGCCACCTAGCGTTCAGATGTATTTCACATTAACGTGACATTGCTTGCTTATTCTTTCGTCAACTCCATGCTTTTAGGAAAACAATCTTTTTATCATAGTTCCCTCTTCAATGAGCGATTACCAGCTCGTTTTTGTAACAGAGATAGCTGTTTATTGTCTGTAGGTTTACAGAAACACCTATTCATATTAATACGTAGCCTATGGAGTGCTGCCGACCACTGTTCATTACGGCCCAGAATGCCTTGCATGTCTTTATAACAAAACAACACAGTAAAACCTAAATGCCCGTAAACATATGCATTTGCATACTTGTAACATTTTTAATAATACTCTCCCATCATGATATTTAACAATAATGAAAAATTTAATTTGAATACCGTCAATGTGAAAACAGCTCTATTATGTAAGCTATATATAGCTACTGTTCTCATTGCTATTTCAGTTCGTAAGTCCATACTATCCCTAGCCTGGCAGGCCATCCTATATCATTGAAATGTATAATCTGCAATCGAACCATTCACCTCGCTTAATCAAAGGGCAGGCAGAGAATTGTCTTTCAAACTGCCTAGGCATGCAATAGGCC
>NC_063210.1:28638140-28668140 GCF_017589495.1 Alosa alosa | reverse complement strand
CATAGGTAGCCAGTGTAGCTGGATGAGCAGCGGGTAACATGTGCCCTTTTTGGGTTGGTTGTAGACCAGGCGCCGCTGCTCTGGATCATCTGAAGTGGTTTCACCGCGCAGGCTGGGACCTGTCAGGAGTGGCATTGCAGTAGTCGAAGCGTGAGATGACAATTGCCTGAACCAGAAGTTGGGTAGCATCTTGAGTCAAGTAAGTCCTGATTTTCCGTGATGTTGTGAGTGCAAAACGGCATGCCGAGGCGACTGAGGCAACATGATCCGAGAAGTTTAGTTGGTTGTCAAGAACAACTCCTAGATTTCTTGCAGTCCTGGTCGGTGAAACAGACAGGAGTCAAATTTGATGTTGATGTCGGGTGTATGGTAGGTTTAGCTGGGATGACCAGCAGTTCAGTCTTTGAGAGGTTCAGCTGGAGGTGGTGTGCCTTCATCCATGTAGCTATGTCTGAAAGGCAATCCGGATCCGTGCTGAAACCAGGGGGTCGCCAGGGTGGAAAGGACAGATAGAGCTGTGTGTCGCCTGCATAGCAGTGGTATGAGAAGCCGCGCTTAACGGGATAATCTGTCCCAAGGAGGTGGTGTAGATAGCAAAGAGGAGGGGCCCCAGCACTGATCCTGGGGACCCCCTGTGGTTAGATGGTGAGGTGCGGATAGCTGACCAAGCCATGATATCGCTAAACGAGCGGCCCTGTGAGGTAGGATTCAAAACCAGGAGAGAGCAGAACCGGAGATTCCCATGTCAGCGAAAGTATAGAGAGAAGGATACGGTGATTAACCGTGGTCAAAGGCAACCGATAAGTCAAGCAGAATGAGTACTGATGACCGGCGATTCGCCCTGGCTTCTTTAAGGCTTCTGTTACAGACAGCAGAGCCGTTTCCGGTAGAGTGGCCTTTGAACCCAGACTGATTTGGATCCAGAAGGTTGTTCCCAGAAAGGAAGTCAGAGACCTGTTTGGAGACTGCTCGCTCAATGCCTTTGGATAGGAAAGGCAGTAGTGAGACAGGGCGTAGTTCTCGACTTGAGCAGGGTTGAGAAGCTTTCTTAAAACTTGTGTTACCCGGGCCATTTTGAACGCTGTTGGAAATGTGCCGGAGATTATGAGCATTGATCACATGTGTGATAGCTGGAGCGATGGTTAGGCTGATGGACTGAAGTAGGCTCGTAGGTATAGGGTCCAGCGAGCATGTGGTAGGACGGCCGCATGTCAGAGTCTGGACACTTCATTCTCGGAGAGAAAGCGGAATGCTGAAAAAGATGTTCCAGCAGTCCCTAGAGGTTGTAGAAGTCGCGTATCTGAGCCAGATGTGCGTTGAGTGGGCATGTAGAGAATTTACTGCTGATTGCCGCCACTTTGTTTGTAAAAAATGAGGCGAGGGTATCTGCAGTAAGGCTGGATGGAGGAGGAGGCAGCTGAGGGTTGAGTAGCGATTTGAAGGTTGAAAAAGTTTTCGAAAGTCTCTAAGCGCTTGTTGATTTTGTCATTGTAGAAAGCAGTCTTTAGGCAGCAGTGATGCTGGCTGAGAAGGAGGCCAAAGTGTCTGGTAGTTTTTGAGGCCAGCTAGTTTGATTTGAAGACATTTCCTCGCTGCTCTGAGTTTGCGCGCCATGATCGGAGGGGGTCATTTAGCCATGGATGAGAATGTTTGGATCGAGCTGGCCTTGTGGTAAGAGGGCACAGCTCGTCTAGACACGAGGTCAGTGTGGAGCAAGCGAAGTCAGTGGGTTTCATTAACCTCCAGAGAGGAGAAGGTGTTGGAGTGGAGGTAGACCGAGGCAAACCACAGAGGAGAAGTGCGTTGGAGACAGGTTCCCGGATGTTATGCGGCGAACGCGACCATCGGCTGAGGAGCCGGAGGCTGTTCTGTCAGGCTGACGCTGAACTGGATGAAGAAGTGGTCAGAAAGATGGAGAGAAGCCACCATGAGGGTGTCTGTGCTGCAGTTCAGTGAAAGATCAAGTCAAGCTCTTTGCCAGCTTTGTGAGTCGGGTGGGCTTTGAACCAGTTCGAGGTCAAAGGAGTGGACCAGGGCCAAAAGTCCGCTGGAGCCTGGGGCATCGGGCGGATGTTCATATCACCGAGAACAAGAAGCGGACAGTCATGCTCAGGGATGGAGGATAGCAGAGTGTCAAGTTCGTCAATAAAAGTCCTTTAGTTGGCCTGGAGGGGATGGTAGATGACCAGCAATGTAGAGTTTTGCTGGGGCTCACCGTGATGGCATGGAATTAATGAGACATATTTGTTTGTAGGCAGTAGCGGGTGAATTTCCATTTGTTGGAGATCAGCAGGCCCGTCCCTGTCCTCGTCCAGATAGGCTGAGGGGTGTGGATAGTCTTGTAAGGTTAGTGGAGAGTGCAGCCGGGTGGCAGTGTTCTCTGGTTTGATCCAAGTCTCAGTGAGAGCAAGGAGTTCCAATGAAAGGTGGTTGGCATAGCCAGCTATGAAGTCGGTTTTGTTGACTGCGGATTGACAGTTCCACAAGCCCATGGAGAAGGAGGTTTCTGTCGGTGACACATGTGTTTATGTGTGTTTACATGTATACATGTATGTGTGTGTGTGCTTACATGTATGTGTGTGTGTGTGTGCATTTACATGTATGTGTGTGTGTGTGCGTTTACATGTATGTGTATGTGTTTACATGTATGTGTGTGTGTGTGCGTTTACATGTATGTGTGTGCGTTTACATGTATGTGTGTGTGTGCGTTTACATTTATATGTGTGTGTGCGTTTACATGTATGTGTGTGTGTGTGTGCGCTTACATGTATGTGTGTGCAGTGTTCGAATTATACCGTGAGCTTCGGGGGGTACAGCTATTTAGACTGGTGACGTCACTCTCCATTTTATATAGGCTTGCACATGATTTCACACTTATGGTTCACAGTCAATTTTCTTTCGAAAATTCATAAGGTCATATGACCGTGGCTGGCTGACCAACAAGGTAAAAGAAACTAATCATACTACCAAGCACAATATACCCTACACGTTACATGTGAAAATTAAAACTTAAATTTAAGACCCAGAATTGTTTACAGATGGGCTACAGAAAGTCTCCCGTTTAATAGTCAAGTTCACCTAGCCTAATACAAGGCCTGTCTTTGGTTGATTTGATTCGTTTTACTTAGATAGCGTAAGCCTACCAAACATCAAGCAAATGAAAAAAATGACTTGTTCGACTTTTGTTCATGGTTGGAATACAAATATATTCACATTGTTTAACCTAGGCATTTCATACAATGTATAGATAGCCTAGTGCATTGTGCGCAGTTTATATCACAAATTATACAACAATTGGGTTCTATGGAACTTTTTATTTGTTTCTGATTGGCCGAGAGACGTTCCATGAGTTGGAATATCCCTGGACATTTCAACTCAGACTTTGCACAGCTAATAATAAATCACTCCGCCGATACAATCTAAGATTTGACACAATGTTTTCATCCCAGCCCTCCACTATTTTAAGCAATGGGTTACTCCCTTAGCAAACCATAATCTAAACAGTGCTTCACCACATCTGTGGATTAAGCCACACAGTCAACTCAATGTAAGTAAGATAAACGAGGATGCTAATTGTTCTCAGCATTGCCAGCATTGTGTATAATATGATTGTCACTTGGAGGAGACTTGTCTAACGTTAGCTAACCGCTGCTAACGTGCTAGCATCGTCACGTCAGGCTGTGCACAGTAGTGTGACATTTATTCACCATAAATTAATAAAGTTGAGTGGTTCTGCAATGTAGACTATGTTTCCGTTTTGCAGTACCATGTCCCCACATGACATGGCCCAGTGTCCTTGTAACATGCATGCAGCAAACCTAGATATGAATGTGATTTCAGCCCGACTTTCAACATTTCTTTCAAGAACACACGTAAACCACAAAGACCCGTAACGAGGGATCTGGAATGTTGGTTACCTAGCAACCAAGACGCTGTCTATTGAAAAGGGAACTGCTTTTTGATGCGTAAGAACGATGTCGAAAAATAGTTTGTGGTAGAATTGTTGTATAAAAGCAATATAGCACTCGTGATCGTGGGATTGGTCATGGATATTCCCACGGCCGTAGCCACGAGGCCACTCTCACTCGCTTTTATGACAGACGAATCTCTAATAATGCCAACGAGGAAAGACAAGTCCAATTGACTTCTTATATGTTCACGTAGCGTTTCAAACAAACTGCAGGTAACGTTGCAATTATGGGTGTATGGGCATTTGCTTAAAAAAGGTTGAGAACCACTAATCTACAGTACATGCGAAATTCCCTGAATATTAGTGCATATTCCCTCTTGTTAAGACATTAAGAATGAAATTGCACAAAATGATAAATCGCCTGATTAGTCTGCTAAATCGCCTGATCAGTACCCTATATCTATGGAACTCCTATGGCGTGTGATTGTAGGCCTGATTTTTAAGCTAAGCAGCAGCAGCGATGGTCGTGGCCGCTGAGTGGAAGGGAGACCTCCGGTTAAACCATAGCGATCTTGCTACTCAATGTTTTCCAAAAGTTGGCTATCACAGTATTGCAAAGGCAGTGAAATATTAGACAAATGTATGGATACCGCTTGTTAACCCATACCGCATATACCTTTTGCAGCTCTGTGCATTTGTTTTAATTTGTTAGTATTATATCATAGCAAAGAACACAGTCTGAACGTAACAGAGAAATGGTACTGTCCAATTGGGGTGAGGGTTTGAAAATCGTATTTCATTAGATTATATCCTGAATTGTTGGTATGTGATGGTAATACTGTATTTAATTACATGCAATATAGGATAACATTACATTTAATTACATGCAATATAGGATAGGATAACATTACATTTAATTACATGCAATATTGGATAACATTACATTTAATTACATGCAATATTGGATAGCATTACATTTAATTACATGCAATATTGGATAGCATTACATTTTATTAACCCCCCAAACTATTATTTTCATCCCTTTTGGGAGGGTCCAAGTCTCATCTAGGGGGGTCGGACCCCCCAATACCCTCTATCAGCCTCTTGCAACAGCAAATGTGGTATTGGCTACAAATGTCAAAATCTCGCTAATATTGGCCACATGCATACAGTGGTGGAGGAAGTACTGAACCTCAGTACTTAAGTAAAAGTACAAATACACAGAGAAATATTTACTTTAGTAAAAGTAAAAGTACCACAATGACAACCCTACTTAAGTAAAAGTAAAAAGTACCTGCTTTTAAATGTACTTTAAGTATTAAAAGTAAAAGTATTTGCATAATGATTTATTCTCTTAATATCTATATTCTAAAAGGAAAAATCAGTATGGGCTGTGGCATTTTAATTAAGCTAGTTTTAGGTTATACCGAATTAGATAGTTTTAAGTTAATGCAATTGTGCTTACCATCTGTGGCCCAGTTTACATTCTGACCTACAATTCTAGAGACTGTAATTCTGGTTATCTACTAGGGTGATCTGCTGAGTAATATCATTCAGCAAAACACGAGCCTGAAGTTTAACGGGTAGACAAGGGAAACGTTGGGTGGATCATAATGCCAATTATGCTGATTGAACAGAAAAGTTGCTGAGAAAGGTGTCTTTATGATTAAGTTCAGTTTCACTTGGCGCAGACGATAGACATTGAAGGAGCGCTCACGCTACTCCCCCAATTGTAGGCTATGCATCTTTATTTGATCACACACAATTAAGGAATATTTCCTAATCTGGAAAATGTTACGCTTTTTTTCGCCACCGGTTCATTAATAGTCTACCATTCATTTGTGCCGCAAATGATCAGACGTGTGACAGAAGCATGGGCATAGCCTGTAACTTCGCTGATCCATGGATAGCAATCTCATCGGAGAGGAGGCCCTAACGCTGCAGATAACAGACAGAGAAAGGCACAGAACACAGTTGCATGTACAGTGTAGCCATGGGTCTGGTGAATATAGCCTACCGAATGCAGATGGCTACAAGCTCACGCTTTGCCTGGTCTAGACTAGAAGCTTATGTTTCTAAGAATGCACGTGAGCCCAGAATCTTTGGTAGCAACCCCCCCTGGTAAAACAAACGCGGTTTGTCAGAGAAAAAAAAACTGATCATAAAATGTATCGTAAAAAAGGAACGATGGTGTTGTAGAAATGTAGCGGAGTAAAAAGTACAGATAATTGCTGTAAAATGTAACGGCAAAAGTCAAAAAGTATGCACTATAAATTTTACTTAAGTAAAGTACAAATACGTGGAAAATTTACTTAAGTACAGTAACAAAGTATTTGTACTTCGTTACATTCCACCACTGCATGCATAGGCTGGTCACTAGGGGCCTCAGAACAATATTGCACCTGCAAATTGGTGTCTCTGTGTGTGTGTGTGTGTATGTGTAAGTGTAAATGTGTGTGTGCCAAATTAGTGTGTGTGTGTGTGTGTGTGTGTGTGTGTGTATGTGTGAGTGTATGTGTGCCAAATTGGTGTCCCTATGTGTGTGTACTTCATGTGTGTGTTTGCTCATGAATGTGTTCCTTTTGTTTTGTGCACACGTGTGTGTGTGTGTGTGTGTGTCTCACGTTTTGACGTAGGGATCGGAGAAGCCGTTGACGTCCATGGCAGCGAGGTGGGCACAGCGCTGGACCCCCACACACAGACGGCCCCTCTGGGCCTCCTCAGCGGCTCCCTCCTCAGGTGGAGGCAGGAACTGCAGTGACAGCAGCAGACGTCCCCTCTCCTCCAGGCTGTGCAGCTGCTCGTTCTCCCACTGGGGGTACAGTGTTGTGTGTGTGTGTGTGTGTGTGTGTGTGTGTGGGGGGAGGGGTACAGTGTTGTGTGTGTGTGTGTGTGTGTGGGGGTACAGTGTTGTGTGTGTGTGTGTGTGGGGGTAGAGTGGTGTGTGTGTGTGGGGTACAGTGTTGTGTGTGTGTTTGTGTGGGGTACAGTGTTGTGTGTGTGTGTGGGGTACAGTGTTGTGTGTGTGTGGGGGGTATAGTGTTGTGTGTGTGTGTGTGGGGGTATAGTGTTGTGGGTGTGTGTGGGGGGGTATTGAGTGGTGTGTGTGTGTGTGTGAGGGTATAGTGTTGTGTGTGTGTTTGTTTGTGTGTGTGTGGGGGGGGTACAGTGTTGTGTTTGTGTGTATGTGTGTGGGGGTATTGAGTGGTGTGGGGGGTAAATAATAAAAACATTATGTAAAAACATTAGTAATAAGAAATAAGAAAAACATGTTTAATCAAAAACTCCTTAGACGGATAAGCAGATAATTATACTATGGATCGGACCTGGAGAAGGAGGAGTGTGTGTATCTATGAGTGTGTGTGTGTATCTGTGTCTGTGAGTGGGTGTGTGTATCTGTGTCTGTGAGTGGGTGTGTCTATCTGTGTCTGTGAGTGTGTGTGTGTCTGTCTGTGTGCGTGTGTGTGAGTGAGTGAGTAAGTGTCTGTGAGTGTGTGTGTGTGTCTGTGAGTGTGTGTGAGTGAGTGAGTGAGTAAGTGTCTGTGAGTGTGTGTGTGTATCTGTGTCTGTGAGTGTGTGTGTGTGTCTGTCTGTTTGTGTGTGTGTGAGTGAGTGAGTAAGTGTCTGTGAGTGTGTGTGTGTGTCTGTGAGTGTGTGTGAGTGAGTGAGTAAGTGTCTGTGAGTGTGTGTATGAGGGGCCGTGCAATACATTATTCATACTGCCTCTCTCACATACATACATTCTCCTCTCACATACATACATTCTTTGTGTTCTCAAATACATACATTCTCCTCCCACGTACATACATTCTGTGTTCTCACATACATACATTCTCCTTTCACATACATACATTCTGTGTTCTTACATACATACATTCTCCTTTCACATACATACATTCTGTGTTCTTACATACATACATTCTCCTTTCACATACATACATTCTCCTCTCACATACATACATTCTACTTTCACATACATACATTAGAAGTTAACCAGGAAGTGACATATCAGGAAATATTATAATATTGAGGGAAGTGACATATCAGGAAATACTTTGCAGGACATTATTCCTATTGTTCCTACTTTTCCTAATTTGTTGCTCAGTATGATGTTATGCAAAGCCTTTAGGTGTACTTTTCAAGTGCTGTTTTTGTGGAGTTGTATTTTGTTGGTATGTGCCAATGAAGATGACATTAGGCATTTTTTTGGTGATGTTTTACGATGTGCTGAGGACATACAAAGGGGAGGTGTGGATTCTTTTGTGCATGAGAGGTTGTATTGGGAACTCTCTGATCACGTGCACACTTTATCAGGATTGTTGTCAGTTTTAAGATCTGCTGAAGACAGAGAAGCAATCAGGGCCGTGGAGTCCTTGTATGGATTTCTTAATTTTCTGGTTACTGCTCATGACAATAGACAGAGAACAGAGTCTAAAAAATATACACATACTTATGCCATCAACTCTAATGACTGGCCGTCAAGGCAGGCATCAATACAGTATTTCAAGACCTCAAATTCTTCACCTACTATCACTTGGAATGAATTGGCAGTCCATTATTATTTAACGGTGCCCTGGTTTAACATTAAGTTAATGTAAAATAACAACATTAATTTCCTGTAAACTAACAGGAAACAACTGGCAGGATTTCCAGGAGCTTCCCGTCGTTTAACCCTTGTGTTACCCTCAAATCTTACCGACATGCTTTATCCTTGGGGTCAATTTGACCCCAGCTAAATAAACCCTCAGAAAATGATTATAATTCATATTGTTACCCAGTTTTTTTGTGACAGGTACTTAACAAGAGTGTAATAATCACCATCAAAAGCCCTACAAAACAATCCCACTCCCCCACACCCCTTTATGAACCATGGAACCCTGGCTTGCAATATTACCCAGTGTCAGCAGCCCAAAGGCTTGCATTTGCTTCACCTTTTGACTTATACAGTCCTGCCAAAATGACTTATATGTAATATGTACTTGTATATGTAATAATGATATTAACAATATGTTCTCAAATATTCATGTATCTTATGTTTCATACAGCTGGGGTCAAACTGACCCCAAGGAACATCAATGTACAAAATATTTGTACAGGACATTGAAAACATATTATTGTACAAATTTCATGCTAACTCTGTTGTACCCTTCAATTGAGGAAAAGTCATGAAACATGAAGCAAAAAAAAAAAGTGAACCATATATTTTATGATTTTAAACGTTGCTTGGAGTCAAATTGACCCCAAGGATAACAGGAGGGTTAACGGCAGACTACCATAACATTAAATTCCTGTTAAGTATATAACATAATTTTCATGTTGGGTAACAACAAAAAAATGTGATCTTCACGTTAGTTACACAACAGGTCTTTAATTTTTTACAATTACAGGAAACAAGTGCCATATATTGAGTTCATCCACTCTCAAATCAACATTTTAAAGATAAAAATCAATTTTTTCACATCAGTTACTTATTTGTAGTTTAACAGATATTTTATTTCACAGCACTTACTTGACAGTCTAACAGTAAAGTAATCTTTTGAAAGATGAAGGGACATGAAGCAAGATAATAGTAAATAGTAGTTTAGGAAAATGTAGACTGACTATAATCGTATTTCAGGATCAGGGAATAAGACAGAAGAATTGTCATGGAAAATAAAAACATCGCATTAGGCTCATGTATCATGTATGAATGTAAAATGTAGATACATAGTAGTATTTTGAAAATCGGATTTCAAAGAACAGGCAATAAGACACAGAGGAATTACAATGGAAAACAAAAACATTGCATTAGGCCCGTTTAAAATGTAGACACGCTATCTAGTAGTATTTTGAAAATTGTATTTCAAAAAACAAGGAATAAGGTACAGAAGAATTATCATGAAAAACAAAAACATCGCATTAGGCTCGTGTATCACGTATGAATGTAAAATGTAGACACGTGATCTGTAGTATTTCAAAAATCGGGAATAAGGTACAGAAGAATTATCATGGAAAATAAAAACATTGCATTAGGCTTGTGTATCACATATGTATGTAAAATGTAGACATGTTATCTACAGTAGTACTATTTCAAAAAAAAAAAGATACACAGGGCTCTACACTAACATTTTTTTCCAGGAGCACTTGTGCGCCCAAGTTAAAAAAGTTAGGAGCACAGACAAAAATTTGGGCGCACAGTCAGTTCTGTACTTAACTTACACATAATCTAACATTATACTGCAGCTAACAGTTAAACATGCCAGTGCACCAATTGCGAATATTAAGAATGACTGACAACATTTAGGCTACAGGAAATAGGATTTTAAAGATCAGTGCCTACTTTATTTTCAGTCTGTTCTATTTTCCTACATTTTGTTAATGTAAAATAGTATAATACATTGCCATATTTGCATTTAGCCTGTATATCAAGTATCCTGCCAAATGTAGGCTAATTCATTTATTTGTGAATCCATCTGTAGCTAATCCAAATATGCCCATGGTGACCTATCTGACTGCATACTGCCTAATACTACTACTAAAACAGTCCATTTTCTCTTCCACAAAACCCATCATAGGCTAAACAAGGATATATATATATATTTTATACTTTTACTTTTTATTTGAAATATCTGCATTGATGGGGGCAGTAGGCAAACGTTAGGCCTACTTTCATTTTGCACTTCAGCTTGTATTCGGTGTAAACAATCAAGCATGCGTGGAAGCCTGAAGTTGTCAGTAGCGTTCTACCTTTGAACAAAATGGGAGTAGGCTATTACGGGAAGCTACTTTTGTGCCTGTTCGCTACAGCTATATTTTGCATATTGGCCAATACGTCAACTGGGCTAAAAGGCATGTTAGGTTACCTTTCCTTTTCTCACTGCATTCTCAGAATCTCATCCTGTTCCTCCGATATCCGATGAATTCGGTGGATAGAAGAACTAATTTCTTCAATCTTTACATCTTGGCTGGCTAGTCTAACTTTCCACTTTTTCTGCATGCTCTTGGATTTGATAGAAGCGACTACTAGCGAGTCACAACGCGAAACTGCTAACGTTGATGGGAGGTGTAGTTTTTATGCTGCATTCGCGACGTGATTCTATGGTTTGCACCAGTAATGTTTCTTGATGTTGCGGTGTATTTTGTAGACAAACATTGACATGGTTAGAAGTAATTCGCACCAGTGCACCTAAATATTTTTGCACTTTCATACGCCATCATTTTTACTTTCGCGTAATGCGAAAGTGAAATGGGCGCACTGTAGAGCCCTGATACAGAATAATTATCATATATTTATCAATTATCAATATCATTGCATCGCATTGGGCTTGTGTACATGTGAGAATGAATAAACTGACAGATTATGTCCAGAAGAATTTAAAGTACAGAGATGAGTATAAATGATAATCAGGGAGGAAATCAAGTAACATTCATGAGAAATCAAGTAACATTCACTTTACTTATTAGTGATTGTTCTTAGGCTTCTTCTGGTACTTTTCTCTGTGAGAGAGAGAGAGAGAAAGAGAGCGAGAGAGTTACAAAAACTGATAGGGTACACTAGGATTCATGTAGAGGAAAATTGTGCCAAAGTGAATTAATCGGATGTGAATTTGTAACGTTAACACACTTTCTCACAATGAAATTAACTGACATTTATTACTTACTGTAACTGCATTTATATTTGATTTAATCAGTTGTATAAAGTAGAAGTATAGTGTTCTGTGGTTATTACAGCAGTACTATGCATGATTGCTCTCTTCAGAGGGTGTAATCCTGTATAGTGGTGCTTATAACTACATAGTAGACTACTACACAACCCCCCCAATACATACCACACATAAAACAAATTCTGGTTCGAAAGTGTGACATGAACTTACCTCTGGATGAATTCAAGGGTGCACGCTGCCTCCTCCTGATATTGCAGATTCAGAATGTAGAAGGTGGAGCAACATGTCGCAAGGCCTGTTAGAAATGTGGCGAGGTTGGACCCTTCACAAACGATTAAGGATTCAATGCTGACCATCCACTTTTGATGATTACCTTGTCGTTCACCTGAAAAAATTAATTTATCATATTCAATTTAAGATATAGATCCACATGTCAACTATGATTAGATTCCTTTTAGGATTTTGTCCAAACAAAATTCAATACAGAAAAAAAACCTTTGTTCAAAAGTTGATTTAAATATGTATGTTGATCATTATTACTCTAGTGAATGAAAACAAACATACCTAGTAATATCAGACGAGGCGTCACAGGTAGGCTTGGAAGACTCAACATCAGCTACAGTCGCACATCCCTTAGCAAAAGAAAAGAAAGGCACTCAACAACTCTTCATGATGTGTGTGTGTGTGTGTGTGTGAGAAAGTGAATGTAATCTCTGTGAGTGTGTGTGTGTGTATGTATGTAAGGAGTGAGTGAATGTGAGAGTTGTCTGCAAGGTGAGTATGAAAGGTGTGTGTGTGTGTGTCTGCCGTTGAATGATTAAAAGTGATGAGGCGGGTGTGATAAGATGTTTGTGTGAGGAATGTGTGTGCAAAGTGAGGGTGCTTGCTTTTGAAATTGTGTCTGTTTTATCAAAACTACATTGTTTATGGTTTCTATATATGTGCGTCTTAAGACCTAGATAGATAGATAGATAGATACTTTATTGATCCCCAGGGGAAATTCAAGACCTGCATGTCTCTTAAATTTCATTTGACAATCTGGAACACAGCATGGACGGTCTATATTGGGTATATTGTCATGCAATTTAGGTATGGCTCACATAAATAGACGCAGTTATGCTATGGAGAGCTAGCTAGGCTACTAACTAGCATTAGCTTTCTAAACTGTCAACTGAAGGACTTAACACAACTTTAAGTAATTACCAGCACGGGCGAAATCCATGCATACATACAAGTTTGTGCCATATTGTTTATTTGGCCACTGGTTTATTAAACTGATGATGCTAAGCAGACTTAGCTAGCAAGCACGTGTTATAGCAGGTAAATCACGCGAGTTAAACTTTCAAAAACTACGTATACCCTACACATACCAATACATTTAGATGGCTTCAGATTGCAATGAAGAAACGTAAAATTTGATCGACAAGTGATAACGTTAACGATAACGCATGGCTTAAGAAGGGCGAAAGCGCGGTCTTGGCTAGCTGAATAGCACTGCTACTAACTTCGTTTCAGCAGGGTAACATTCAGAGATGTTGTATTATACAACTTGTATAAACATGACGAGTGTGGTTTCAAACGTTGTATTTCTGGTCAAAGATGACAGATAAACTCACCTTATTGTGTTGATGGGTTTGGGTATGATTCCAACGTATCGTCTTCTTCTCTCAGCAGACAGCTTCCCATCACCAGAACGAAGGTAACGTTAATAGATAACAGGAAGTACGTGTGTTCCAGAATAAACATTACGGGCATGGTAAATAACAGTGTTGGAGCCTGATTTTACACATTTGTCTTACTAATGACCAGAAAGTCCTGTTTATTAAAGGAAACCGGTGAATAATGTTGGAATCTGGGTGTAAATTTACAGAAACTTTTTACAGTGGGTAGTCAGAACACATCGGCCCTTTTTAGCCAATCACGTCATGCTAAATGGCTGGCCATCCGTTTCCACTATACTACTTCCGTTTCCACTATACTTTCTCACACACACACATACATTCTTCTCACACACACATACATTCTTCTCACACACACATACATACATTCTTCTCACACACACATACATACATTCTTCTTACACATACATACATTCTTCTCACACATACATACATTCTTCTCACACACACATACATACATTCTTCTCACACACACATACATTCTTCTTACACATACATACATTCTTCTCACACATACATACATTCTTCTCACACACACATACATTCATTCTTCTCACACACACATACATTCTTCTTACACATACATACATTCTTCTCTCACATACATACTTTCTTCTCACACATACATACATTCTTCTCACACACACATACATACATTCTTCTCACACACACATACATTCTTCTTACACATACATACATTCTTCTCACACACACATACATTCTTCTCTCACATACATACATTCTTCTCACACATACATACATTCTTCTCATACATTCTTCTCACACATACATACATTCTTCTCACACATACATACATTCTTCTCACACACACATACATACATTCTTCTCACACACACATACATACATTCTTCTCTCACACACATACATACATTGTACATTACATACAATAATGTCTTGCACGTCCCCTCATATGTGTGTGTGTGTCTGTGAGTGTGTGTGTGTGTCTGTGAGTGTGTGAAGTGTGTAATAAATGGCTGAATCCTACAGGAAGTGTGTGTTCCTCTCTACGGTCTGATGGGTCCTCACAAGGCATCACACGCACACGCACACACCTGTGCACACACACACACACACTCACTCACACACACACCTGTGCACACACACACACCAGCTTGAATTCCTCAAATTCAGCCCACGCTCTTATCTTCCCACTGGGATTTGCTTTCATCCTTTCTCCTCATCTCTCTCTGCATCCCTCCTTTCTCATCTCTCATCCCTCCTTTCTCCTCATCTCTTCTCATCTCTCACTGCATCTCCCTTTTCTTTGACTTCTCCTATTTAGGGCCTTCCAGTTGTGTGTGTGTGTGCGCACAAGTAAAGTGTGTGTGTGTGTGTGTGTGTGTGTGTGGAAGAGAGAGAAAGAGTGTATGCTGTGTGTGAACATTTCTCTGGTTGTTCTGGGAATCACTGCGATTACCTGTAGAAGTAATGGATATCACACGCACAAGCACACGCACACACACTCTGACAGCTGAGCTAGTGTGTAGTGATCCTGGCTGACCAGTCAAGCACTGATGTGAAATGAATATTATCAGTTGGTTGTCATATGAACCACCATGCATGTCGTGCAGAACACAGCAGACAGCCAATCAGCTTCTCTGCCTGACAACCAGCAGCCAATCAGTTTCTTTGCCTGACCACAGACAGCCAATCAGCTTGTCTGTCTGACAGAACAGAAGCCTCAACCCCCATGCTTGTTATCTGGAACCCAGAACTGACCATGAAAACCAGTCAAACGGATCCCCATCCAGTACTGCTAGTCCAGGCAGCTGCACCTGGACCAACTTGTGGCCCATTTGAGGCTTGTGAAACCCAGGACTGGCGGTGTTAACCCTGTTCTAGCGGCTAGCGGTGCTTAACTTGTCCTAACGTTGCTAACCCTGTCCTAGCGGTGCTAACCCTGTCTTAGCGGTGCTTAACCTGTCCTAGCGTTGCTAACCCTGTCCTAGCGGCTAGCGGTGCTTAACCTGTCCTAACGTTGCTAACCCTGTCATAGCGGTGCTAACCCTGTTCTAGCAGCTAGTGGTGCTTAACCTGTCCTAGCGGTGCTAACCCTGTCTTAGCGGTGCTTAACCTGTCCTAACGTTGCTAACCCTGTCCTAGCGGTGCTAACCCTGTTCTACCGTCTAGTGGTACTTAACCTGTCCTAGCGGTGCTAACCCTCTCTTAGCCATGCTAACCCTGTCCTAGCGGCTAGTGATGCTTAATCTGTCCTAGCGGTGCTTAACCTGTCCTAGCGGTGTTAACCCTATCCTCACGGCTAGCGGTACTAACCCTTAGGGGTGTGCATTGGCACTGCCCTCACAATTCGATTCTACGATGCATTGCAATGCATTGCGATGCATCAAAATTCTACTGCACACAACAAGGCAAATTTTGAGGTCATGAGGCAATACAAGCAGTCAGATAATGGAATTTCACCATTTTGAGAAAGGCTACTTGGCCTTCAGTTGGGCATATTTGGTGGGGGGCACAAAGGCCACATGTCAGGGCACCATGGCCAAAGTTAACTATACAGTAGTAGGCTATAAAAAATGATCAAAGTTGTATTTAGCCTATTCACAGCAGTAGACCTGCATCACTGTAGCCTATGAAACATTACAAAAACATGAAACATGGCATTTTACATAGAACTGTAAATCATCTGATCATCTAATATTTAGATATCTAGGATATATTTAACATTTATTTTATATTTGGCCTGTTATGAAATCATGTATTGAACAATTTAAGCACAGCTCAGTTTTAAGACACTCAAATAGCATAGATGCATGCTTAGCATTTTGTGATCATTAAGGCCACTTTCACAAACTTTTAGTCAGCTGTCCTCTGATTTACCAATATCTAGACGATATTTGTAACATTTCTTTTGTATTTGGCCCATTATGAAATCATGTAGAATAATTTAAACACATTGTCTTAAAGCCCAAAGCGGCTAACTGTACAAGGGACTGCTTTACACCTTTCTGTTCGGTAAGGTCAGCTGTTTATTCTGATATATGATTTGTTATGTGTTGAACGAAGGGTTCGTGAAGTATTCCACCGAGATGAATGGGTAGGGAGATGGGCGCAGAACCTTCAGTAGAATTATGATTAAATTGAATTATATTATTCACTTAAGTGTAATTTTCTCGCGAACTGTTTCCACAGCAATTAACGGCTAACATAGTTTAAAAGCTGAGAAAAAGCTCTTTCATGTGATGTGATAGGCTACTTGTGATGTCTGTGTGATGAGTAGGCTTGTTCGCGAGTAGTTCAACTGAGAAGAATGGGTGAATTTGGATGCACTTTCTTTCTTGCCGTCTTGGCTGTCACTTTCTCCATTCGTAAAAAACTAAATTAATTTGGCTTTTGTGAATGCTTAGATTATTTTGACAGGCCATAGGCTAAATAAAAATCGTCGGACGCAAAACAGAATATTGAAAGAAGGGGGTACCTAGGCCACCGTGGCCTGTAAACCTGTAAACAAGAGGCATGCCCCGCATTGCAATGCATCGCAGAATCGATTATTGTTGACACCACTACTAACCCTGTCCTAGCGGCTAGTGGTGCTAACCTTATCCTAGCGGCTAGCTGTGCTAATCCTATCCTAGCGGCTAGCTGTGCTAACCCTGTCCTAGAAGCTAGCAGTGCTAACCTTATGCTAGCGGCTAGCTGTGTAACCATAGACACAATATACATAGACGCCGCATCGACCGCTACTCCTTACTAGCGCTGACAAGATTTGGAGCCGCCATCTTGGACCGGTCATCCACTCCACTCAGTGTAATCTGTTTGGCCGGTGAGATGAGCTGTCAAAGACTTAATTAATCATATCTCACTGAATACCGAACAGATTCTCCACGGCGTTTTTTTTTTGCTGCAAAGGTCATACATGTAGCTATGATACAGGACACATGATTTAGCGTATTTTAATATTCATAGTGGGTTTAACAGTAATAGAATATTCTGATATATGATATAAAGTGACCTGACGTCCGATATTAAAACTGGGAACATAATCCATGTTTGACAGCATAGATAAAACTAGTTTGATACAAGTTTAATGAGTTAAATATAGTTCACAGTTGACAGAAAAGTTCCATCAACAGCATTATTCACAGTCCACAGAAAGGTTCCATAAACATTTAGAGATCAGTGCCATTCAGACATCTGAGGGGTATTCCAAGTAGGCCTATGTGGTTTAGTGACAAACTTGGGTAAATTGACTCAGAATAAGTTGTAAACCTCCCAGTAGAAAAGCTGTATGATACAGGAAACATGGTTGTGTGTATTTTAATATTCATAGTGGGCTTAACAGTAATAGAATATTCTGATATATGATATATTATAAAGTGATGACATCCAATATAAAAACTGGGAACATAACTAATCCACGTTTGACAGCATAGACAAAAAACTGGTTTGATACAAGTTTTAATGAGTTAAATTTACAGAAAAAATCCATTAACATTTTCAGTTCAGTGCCATCAAAAATAAAGTGATGAACAGACATTGGTGTGGCATAAAGGAAATGGAGTAACTGGGTTCAATATCAACAGCATTTGTTAGACAAGTTCCATAAATATTGTAAAGTGCAAGTTTGTAGGTTTGTTTTCGATCCTTAAAAACAGACATGGGTTTGGCATAGTAAGTGTAACAGTTCATCAATTCAAGACAAAAAGGTGACTTGTCACTTGTACAGTGTCAATGGGTTCATCAACAGCATCTGTTATTTACAGTTCACAGAAAGGTTCCAGCCCCAATGAAGAGATTAAATAAAAAGGAATTAAGAAACATTTTAGAAACTGCAAGATCAACCTGTTCATTGCAATCAGTAAAGAACCGGGGAGTGTCTTCACAGGCTCAGTGAGACAGAGTTACCGGCATGCAGTTGGTTCTATGATTTCGACAACTGGTGCATGTCATTTTATATGTTCCCACCTTGCTAAAATTGCTTGGGTACACTTTGGCTGAGAACAAAAGTGCTTCAGACAGCAGGTGGGCAAATAAGATGGCATAGTAAACTGGGTAAACTCCATAAAAGAGGACTGAGTCAACTAGACGATAGGAAAAATGGGACACAGAGTGGCGAATGCAGGTGATGAAGGTGGAGCTCATAAATCAAACATTCAGTCACAGTGTAGCAGATGCCCTGCAGTACTGCAATGAAGAGCTGCACCTTCCTCAGTTCCAGGGTGTGAGGAGACCGCTCAGTTCATTCACAGTCTTCTTGAACAAGGCAGTTGTTCTGAGAGATACAAAATAATAAATAAATGAATGAAAAGGAATTTGAGAGGCATCTTATTCTTGTTAGGGTAAATGACATGTGAATAATACAGTGTTGGGCAAGCTTACTTCGGAAATTTTAGTGAGCTAAACTATCAGTTACTCTGCCATGAATAAAACACTACACAAAAAACTACCACCCAGTCAAAATGTATTAGTAGCCTAACACAAACACAGCAGTAGGCTAGTTCACTACATAGGAAGCTACTTTAAATTGTGCTAATTTCACATGACAAGAACAGTGTAGCTTGTCTGGCTAAGCTACTTGATAAATAAAGAAGTTGAGCTATTGAAAGTTACTTTATTCAGGAAATAGTGAGGCTACCACCAACACACTTAGGCTACAAGTAGCAGCGCCGATTGCCCAATAGGCTTGTGTAAAATTAAGCGGCCAAATCTAGTATGATTTATTTCTACAATAGCCTTCTTGTGTCAGTTGTAATCTAAGTCAGTGTTATGGAATATGACTTATCAAGTCTCAGTTCATAGCCGGGTGAACACCGAGTAAACATAGCCTAGCTAGATGGCTACGATTTTCATACAGTAATATCAAAAGATTGCTCCTTCTCAGCTCTCTGGTAATATTCTATTCACAAAATACAACCAATAGTATGGTTATGTTAAATCTTACTTGTGAAAAGTAAATCCCAGTATGGTCCACCCGATTTGAGAAGGAACATGCTGCACAGTGCTGTCATCTTCTGTCTTCTGCTGCAACGGCATCCAGGAGTATGACCGGTCCAAGATGGCGGCCGTGATTTTGTTTCCAGCAGCCACGCGGGCGCTCTATGTATATTATGTCTATGTGTGTAACCCTATCCTAGTGGTGCTAACCCTGTCCTAGCAGCTGGCAGTGCTAACCCTGCTCTCGTCACCGCTGATGTCTGCTGATCTGCTTCCTGTCCTAGCAGCTGGCAGTGCTAACCCTGCTCTCGTCACCGCTGATGTCTGCTGATCTGCTTCCTGTCCTAGCAGCTGGCAGTGCTAACCCTGCTCTCGTCACCGCTGATGTCCGCTGATCTGCTTCCCTGTCCTAGCAGCTGGCAGTGCTAACCCTGCTCTCGTCACCGCTGATGTCTGCTGATCTGCTTCCTGTCCTAGCAGCTGGCAGTGCTAACCCTGCTCTCGTCACCGCTGATGTCTGCTGATCTGCTTCCTGTCTGGTGTTCTCTCTTCATTTCACCAGCCGCAAATGGGTCCACCCCCCTGAACAGGGTTCTGTTTGATGGTTCCTACAGAGGATTTTTGAACTACGTGCTCTGTTAAGGTTCTGTTTTAGAGTTCTTCTTCTTAGAGGGGATCTCTGAACTGTTTGTTATAAATCCTAATGGTTGTTCTTGGCTTGTGTGGACAGGGTAGCTTTCCATTAATGAACCCACACCCAGAGAGACACGCACATACAAACACACACACATACACACAAGCCCACACATTACATGTGTGCCCACACACACACACACACACACACAGGAGCCCACACACACACACACACAAGCCCACACGATTCACGAGTGCCCACACACACACAAGCCCACACGTTACATGCGCGCCCACACAAACACACACAAGCCCACAAACACGCGTGCCCACATACACACGTGCCCACATACACACACACAAGCCCACAAACACGCGTGCCCACACACACACAAGCCCACACGTTACATGTGTGCCCACACACACACACACAAGCCCACACGTTACACGCGTGCCCACACACACAAGCCCACAAACACGCGTGCCCACACACACACACAAGCCCACACGTTACATGCGTGCCCACACACACACACACACACACACACACATTACACGTGTGCCCCACACACACACACACACACACACACACACACACACACAGGAGCCCACACACACACACACACAAGCCCACACGATTCACGAGTGCCCACACACACAAGCCCACACGTTACACGCGCGCCCACACAAACACACACAAGCCCACAAACACGCGTGCCCACATACACACACACAAGCCCACAAACACGCGTGCCCACACACACAAGCCCACACGTTACATGTGTGCCCACACACACACACAAGCCCACACGTTACACGCGTGCCCACACACACAAGCCCACAAACACGCGTGCCCACACACACACAAGCCCACACGTTACATGCGTGCCCACACACACACACACACACACACACACACACACACACACACACACACACACAAACACACACACACACACACACAAGCCCACAAACTACATGCGTGCCCACACACACACACAAGCCCACAAAACACGCTGCCACATTACACACACAAGCCCACGAAGCTATATGCCCACACACATCACACAAACCCACAAGTGTCGGCCCCACACACACACACACACAAAGCCCACACACGCTAAGCCCGTGCCTCCACACACACACACACACACAAGCCCACAAACATGCGTGCCCACACACACACACAAGCCCACACGTTACATGTGTGCCCACACACACACACACACACAAGCCCACAAACACGCGTGCCCACACACACACAAGCCCACAAACACGCGTGCCCACACACACACAAGCCCACACGTTACATGCGTGCCCACACACACACACACACACACACAAGCCCACAAACACGCTGTGCCCACACACACACACACACACACAAGCCCACACGTTACATGCGTGCCCACACACACACAAGCCCACAAACACGCGTGCCCACACACACACCACACACACACACACACAAGCCCACACGTTACATGCGTGCCCACACACACACACACACAAGCCCACAAACACGCGTGCCCACACACACACACAAGCCCACAAACACGCGTGCCCACACACGTTTCACAAGCGTGCCCACACACACACTTCCCGACTCCTCGTATGTCTCTGTTGTTCATCTTTATCTCCAGCCCCAGAGGACACACACACACACACACAGCCAAAGGGAATTTAATATTTTGAATGATTGCCACCCCCTAATGCCTCTACTCTCTCTCTCTCACACACACACCAACAACCAGTATCATGTATTGAATCATACACACACTCTCCCGCATGCAAAAATAGCCAAACACACTGACAAACTAACAGATACACACACACACACACACACATAAACACACAGACAAACTAACTGCCAATTTTCTTCACTACCCTTTTGCCTCTCCCTCTCTCTCCCACTCTATCTCTACATCTCTCTCTCTCACTCCATCTCTCTCCTTTCCTCCCTCTCTCCATCTCTCTCACCCTTTCTCTCCTCTCCCTCTCTCTCCCACTCTCCATCTCTCTCTCCCTCTCTCTCCCACTCTCTCTCCCACTCTCCATCTCTCTCTCCCTCTCTCTCCTTTCCTCCCTCTCTCTCTCATTTCAATTCAGAGGTGCTTTATTGGCAAAAGGGCATTAGCATGGCCAAAGCAATCATACCAAACAATGCATAGATATTAATGTGTAACATAAACGCATATCAAAAAGCCATAGTTAACAAACACACAGACACACCCACACCCACAAACACACATACACACACACCCATCCAACCCACAAACACATATACACACACACACAACCACCCACAAACACACATACACACACACCCATCCAACCCACAAACACATATACACACACACACAACCACCCACAAACACACATACACACACACACACACACATACACATACACACCCACAAACACACATACTGTACACACACACACACACTCATAGACCAAATCAAATCTCTCTCCCCCCCTCTCTCTCCAACTCTCTCTCTCTCCCCCTCTCTCTCTCCCTCCATCCCCCCTCTCTCCATATTTCTCTCTATATTTATCTCTTTTCATCTTGTCTTCTCTCTCTGATCTTCTTTTGATTCCAGCTCTTTTCTGGCCTCCTGCATGGGAGACCCGACGTGGCAGAGTGTGTGTGTGTGTGTGTGTTTGTGCATGTGTGTGTGTGAGCGTGCGTGTGTGTGTGTATGTATGTGTGTGTGAGCGTGCGTGTGTGTGTGCGAGCGAGAAAGAGTCCATCAGTTCTCAATTTGCCGACCTTTCAAATGACCTCTGGCCAAATCACACACACACACACATACACACACACATACACAAACACACACACACACACACACAAACACACACACAGAGCTGGGGGAGGACTTTGTTCTTGTTTCTTTGTAGCTGTACATTATTTTGGATGAAAGCACCAACTAAATACATAATTGTGTGTGTGTGTGTGTATTTTGCTCCCACTGTGATCCACTTCTAACCCTAGAGCACAAAGTTGAAGGAAGGAAGGATGACAGAGGAGAGACATAAAGGAGAAGAGAGGAGAGGAGAGGAGGAGAGGAGAGGAGGACAAATACACACCTCCCTGAAATAACAGGAGAGGAGGAGAGGAGAGGAGGACAAATACACACCTCCCTGAGATAACAAGAGATTCCACGCAGGGCTGCTCCCATCGCTGTTGGGGACGGGATCTGAAGAGAAAGAGAGAGGGAAGAGAGAGGGATGAGAGAGAGAGGGGGAGAGAGAGGGATGAGAGAGAGAGGGAGGGAGGGAGGAGATGGAGAGAGAGAAGTTGCCTTTTTAAAAAGTGAGATAATGAGAAAGTACAGACTAAGGGCTTATAGTGCGTGTGTGTGTGTGTGTGTGTGTGTGTGTGTGTATGTGTGTGGTTGAGTGAGTCATATAATTAGTATGAGATGTGTTTTTTTAAATGAATGATGAATAGGAAAAAAATGTAAGGTAAATGTGTGTGTGGAGTCAATATATAGTCATTAATATCGTGAGCTTCTGAAAAGACGTTCACGTGTAAGTTTTGAAACTGTGTAAAATAATTTGTGCTCCTGCAGTGAATCTCCGTGCTGCTCAAGCTTTATGTTGTGAGTGAACTAATGAAGTCTTCGCCAAGAACATGAACATGAATATCAATTTAATGCTTCACACACACCTGCACCTTTACTCACACACACACACACACTCAATGCTAGATGTTATTAACATTACAATGTTAGAATGTTAGCAGAGATTCTACTGTGATCGTGTGGCATCTATGCTATGCGTCTGTTGTGCTAACTTAACTTACCACTGCGATAACGGAGATTCTACTGTGATCGTGTGGCGTCTATGCTATGTGATGTTGTGCTAACTTAACCTACCGCAGTGATAGCAGAGATTCTACTGTTACCACAGCGATAGCAGAGATTCTACTGTGATCGTGTGGCGTCTATGTTATGCGATGTTGTGCTGATTCTGTGTGTTTTAGATTAACTGAATAGTGGTATTAATGTCTCCAAATCAAAGTAAAGTGTATTTCTCATGTTGTATGTTATACGAGACATTTGAATCTAATTTGACGATCCAGTCAGGTAGGCAGAGAGGCTAACAGTACTGCGTCACGCTAGCCTGAAAATCCAGACCCAAATCTAGAAAGAATTTAGAATCTAGAAAGTGTCACGCTAGCCTGGAAATCCAGACCCAAATCTAGAAAGAATTTAGAATCTAGAAAGAGTCACGCTAGCCTGGAAATCCAGACCCAAATCTAGAAAGAATTTAGAATCTAGAAAGGGTCTGGCTATGAGTAATGAAAGTGGCCCAACTCAAGGGGCGGCACCAAGCATGCATTTGAAAATATCACTGCACACAATTAGCGCTGGGGTCATCTGTTTGCTCGCCTCTGGAGTGATGTGATGTGGTCGCCTCTGGCCTGATGATGTGGTCGCCTTGGCCTGATGTGATTGGTGCAGCTAGGCTCCATGAGCTGATGAGCATCATTACTGATCGCCAGAGTGACTCGCTGAGCAAATTCAAATTGTGCTCTCGCGAGATCTCTGGATTTCCAGGGTAGGGATCACGCAGCATCGAGCAGGAGATATACACATACAGGTACCAAACGTTTTGCACATTTTACACAGTTTCAAAACTTTGTTACACATGTGAACATCTTTTCACAAGCTCACAATATTAATGACCCTATATTAGGAATGCACTATATATCGGCGGCCGATATATTATTAAAATATTATTATCGTTCCGATAACAGTATTCTGGCCGATAATTTTAGCCGATATTTTTTTAAAGCCCTAATTTCCCAAGTAGGCGTATGTAAAGCCCGTCTGGCTACACTGACCTACTCAAGCTTGTATTTCACCATTCTAACAAGATCTGTGTATCAGCGTTAAACCTGTGCAGTCATCTTCTCGTGAATGATCCTCCGTTTAACCTAAGCAGAGCAGGCCTCAGTCTACCTACAGTAGAGCCAGCTTGTGCTGGCGTGTTTGCACTTTACCACGCTAGTCGGGGAAACAAATAAACAAACTCTTTGGTGGGACGAGCAGATACGTGTTTAAAATGTTATATTTGCATTTCGTTCACTTGGGTTTTGTGTTACTGAGAAATATGCTGACCACTCCTGCTTCAGTTCCAGACAGGTCATCATCATTATACGTTATTAAAACCATCGGGGCTAACCCCTTTCATTTCTGCTGCCGCAGGTTGTGCACAACAGAGTAGACGGACACACGATACAGTCCGAGGAGTTGCAGCTTTATTAAGTTACCCGCAGTTGAAACTAAACATAAGTTTCCCTCCTAAACGCTGATTTGATCGGCATAGCTTTTCCCAGCTTTGCCGTTGATCTGCATTAAGCCTGTCGATGGCCACTTGCAATTCACTGACGTCAGGTTCACTTAAAGGAGCCACGCATAGGCCTAGGATAATGCTATTCGTTTGACTGCTGCACCATGGAGGTCTCTTATGAGGTCTCTCCATCATTGGTGGTCAAATTACTGCAGTTAAATAATGTGTGTAACCATAACCATGTGTGTGTGTGTGTAAATGTGTGTGTGTGCATGTGTGTGCGTGTATATGTGTGTGTGTATTTGTGTGTGCGTGTGTGTAAATGTGTGTGTGTGCATGTGTGCGTGTATATGTGTGTGTGTATTTGTGTGTGTGTGTGTGTGTAAATGTGTGTATGTGCATGTGTGCGTGTATACGTGTGTGTGTGTATTTGTGTGTGCGTGTGTGTAAATGTGTGTGTGTGCATGTGTGCGTGTATACTGTATGTGTGTGTGCGTGTATACGTGTGTGTGTGTGTGTGTGTGTGTGTACATCGTGTGCGTGTATACTGTATGTGTGTGTGCGTGTATACTGTATGTGTGTGTGCGTGTATACGTGTGTGTGTGTGTGTCTGCGTGTATATGTGTGTGTGTGCATATGCATGTTTCTGTGTGTGTGTGTCTCACAGGTGCGGTGGATGTTCCAAGCAGGTTCTGAATCGTTTGGTCTGGTCTGGTTTCACTCGTCTCAGAGCAACTCGTGATTCGCCGATGAACTCGTTATGGGTCAGCTTATCCTCATCACACACTGACAACCTGTAACACACACACACACACACACACAAATAACATAATTTATCCTCATCACACACTGACAACCTGTAACACACACACACACAAATAACATAATTTATCCTCATCACACACTGACAACCTGTAACACACACACACACACACACACACACACACAAATAACATAACTTATCCTCATCACACACTGACAACCTTAGAACACACACACACACACACACACACACACACACACACACACACACACAAATAACATAACTTATCCTCATCACACACTGACAACCTGTAACACACACACACACACAAACACACACACATAGAGGCTAGGGTACTCTTGACAAAGAGTCAGCCATCACACACACACACACACACACACACACACACACACACACACACACACACACACATAGAGGCTAGGGTACTCTTGTCAAAGAGTCAGCCATCACATTGTCAGTCCCACGGGGCATACGGGCCGCTAAAGCAAGCTTGCAACGCGGACCCAAGAATGGGAAGCAACACCAGAACCTTATATTTAAAGTGGCGATCGACAGCCTTACGGTCCTACCACTGCTTCATTTTACCCTGAGCTCGCTCGATATTCTCTCGAGCCAACTCACAAGCACGGTCTAGACGAGAACGAAAATCAGAAACATGAGTCAAAATGTCTTTAGGAGCAGAACCACATAAAAACTGATCTTTCAGTACGGCCAAAGGGCCTCGTGGAGTGTGTGCGAATACAAGATCAGGGGCCGTATTACAGAAACTTCCTAAC
The DNA here is from genome assembly GCF_017589495.1 of Alosa alosa. Taxonomy (NCBI): domain Eukaryota; kingdom Metazoa; phylum Chordata; class Actinopteri; order Clupeiformes; family Clupeidae; genus Alosa; species Alosa alosa. Next base: position 28,641,501 of record NC_063210.1, on the reverse strand, counting down.
TCGAAAATCCTATCTTATCTGTTTGGTAACTACGGTAACAAGGGTTAGGATCGGATTTAGGAAAAAAGTCATTACAGAACGGCCGATCCTAAAGTCAGTGTTCTTATCTTAACTCCAGATAGGAAATGTGTATTACAGAAATATCCTAAGTTACCAAAATCCTAAATAAACTGTCCTAACTTTAGGATGACCCATCAGCTCTCATAACTGTCAAATTACTGTTACAAATAAGCCAGATGGCAGCTCTTTGTTACATGTAGCTCAGGTACTGTCTGTATAAATCGGGCTTGTAAATAAAACTACCAGTGTTTTTCAAAGTTCACAATGTCTCGCTTTTAAATCCACCCCTCAAGTCTAACAATGAAGTATGGAGCTACTTTGAGACTCCTAAATGGTGTAAAACAGTGATTTATTTGCATGGCTAGGCCGATAACTAGCGCCCGATTTCTGAGTGGGGGGACAAGGACATACGTTTCAGGGGACAAGCCGAGATGAGCCAGACATACGTTTACACTAGGTCAATATCACACCGGAATTCTCCTTTAACAGAGGTGGCAAAAGCCATTAGTGGATTAGCGCGACTTTACATCAAGTTTCCAACGGGTAATGAACTCCACATTATATTATTATTATGATAGCTGCTAGCTGTCAGTTGTGAAGTGACGTGATCCAACAACAAGTTTCATCTGTTGCTAGGTAACAGACATAAAAGCTGAATGTCGATGCTAGATCGCCTACAGTGGGCATCGCTTTCAAATGGCCACTTCAGTCGCGCATTACGAGGTGTGAAAAAGGAGGAAAAGGAAAAAGCAGGATCTACCATTAAACACAATTGTTGCCGAGAGGAATCCCAGCCTACGAATTCAACAACAAAAAAATCATGCATAATTAAACATTACCCCCGATTTAGGCTACTTGGAAATCAAATCAAATTTTGTTGTCTACATTATTGTCAGTGTTGGGGGTAACACAACCACGCAAATCAAAAACAGTGGTGTGATAATTGAGCCAGTAGAGAAATAACTGTTCAGAATTAATCTGTAGCCTTGGGTAGGCTTCTTCAGAAAACAATGTTGGCAATTTAATGCTATCTAGCTTACGCTTTTTAACAGGTTACATTATAGAGGCTTAGAACAACTATGACCCACGCTTTGGTTTCGTAAATTAATTTGCCCTTCTACTTATTGACTGCAATGTAGTCAATTGACTGTTTGACAGGTTATTTTTATTTTTCTGTACAATAAACAAATACATCTGCTTTATGCCGCAGGAATTCACGACTTGGCCAGCCTATAGAACGTGGGCACATTTTGGAGAGAATAGAGAATGTACGCGACGCAAGAATCTGTAGGCTATTTATGGCTGGTTACCAGCAAGCAATGTTTAATGCATTAACTCAAGACGCCAAACGCTTTCTAAACAATACAAACAGAAAGGATGCAGCAGGCAGCAAATGTAGAAGAGTAATTTCCAGAGGAAGAACAAAATGCTGAATGAAGCCCAAAGATATGAAGGCATATCTGGCAAGTTGTTATTTTTGAAGACGTGAAATGGTTGGCTATAGGCCTAGTTTGCAAGAAGGAGACATAAAGTGTGAGCATGCCACACTATCCACAGCTGTAAGAGGATTACTGTTAATTTAGGATTTTATATAAAATTTTTCCAACAGAAGGCCTGCCTCGAACATGCAGGCTTGCCCAAAAAAAAAAAAAGGCCTGTGGTTTGCATGAGCCTACAGGTAGGTCTTAGTGAGTTAGGGTCCCCCGACTTCTTTTTGCTGTCCAGAGGTGGAAAGTTATGGTTGGGGCAGGGCCGATTAACAATTCATAGACCCTTGGGAACAAATGTCTGATGGCCCCCTGCTCCCCAGCCAACGTGGAATCTATCGGGTCAGTTAAAGGAGAATTCTCGTGATATTGACCTAAAGTTTATTGAAACATGATACCGAGTGTGTGAACGATGTCTCATAGCCCATCTCGCCTTGTCCCCTGCATTCCAAAATCTGGCGCTTAGTTAGGTGATGCTACCAACAGCTTTTTCAATAGTGGTGCTTTTCTCGCATCGGGCTAGCCATACAAATAAATCACTGTTTTACACCCATTTATGAGGCTCAATGTATTCCACACTTCATTGGTAGAAACGAGGGCCCTGACATTTAAAACGACATTGAGAACTTTGAAAAGCACTGGTAGTTTACTTACAAGACGATTTATACAGACAGTATCTTCAATTTTAGCGCTTGCAGCCATCTTGAATTTAGTCACTTATAAGTCGAAAGCAAACGAAAGTTAGAATGAACAGGTATGATAAGGATCAGATTCCAAAATAATTCAGTGGAAATGCATAGATTCCAGTTGCTGCCACTAGAAGAAACTGGAATCCATGCATTTCCACTGAATTATTTTCCCCTGCTAGACTAAAACTGATCTTTCAGTACGGCCAAAGGGCCTCGTGGAGTGTGTGCGAATACAAGATCAGCTGGACTAAAACCAGGTGATTCCTGCGTCACCTCTCTGCAGGCGAAAAGCAACCAATGGACTACATCTGCCCAATCTTTACCAGACTCCAACCAACCAATGGACTACATCTGCCCAATCTTTACCAGACTCCAACCAACCAATGGACTACATGCCCAATCTTTACCAGACTCCAACCAACCAATGGCCTACATATCCAATCTTTACCAGACTCCAACCAATGGACTACATCTACCCAATCTTTACCAGACTCCAACCAACCAATGGACTACATCTGCCCAATCTTTACCAGACTCCAACCAATGGACTACATCTGCCCAATCTTTACCAGACTCCAACCAATGGACTACATCTACCCAATCTTTACCAGACTCCAACCAACCAATGGACTACATCTGCCCAATCTTTACCAGACTCCAACCAATGCACTACATCTGCCCAATCTTTACCAGACTCCACGCAACATGCTCGTCAGCGCTTGGTGATACCGCTCCAGCACCCCCTGGCTCTCAGGATGACAGGCACTGGAGACATTATGTTGAATGCAACGTTGTTTTAACACGCGGGTGAAAATGCGAGACATAAAATTCGACCCGCGGTTAGTCAGAATGATCTTTGGCAGACGAAATACAGAGAAGAACAGAGTTCCATCATTAGGGTCTTAGCAGTGAGTTTTTTAAGAGGAACAGCCTCTGGAAAACATGTAGCAACACACATCATTGTTAATAAATATTGATATCCATTCCTTGACCGTGTGAGTGGACCAACGATATCAACAATAACATGATCAAATGGCTGGCACACACACACACACACAACAATATCAAATGGCTGGTCTATCGCTGGAATTGGGTATAGGGTAGCGGGAGGAATCGTCACACACA
>NC_063210.1:28618140-28635640 GCF_017589495.1 Alosa alosa | reverse complement strand
TAACGCTAGTGGAGGAGTTTGCAGATTTTACCTTGTGGATGTTGATATTGCACGAAATCTCTTGGATAGCAGCACCGCGAGTTAAACTCCATCGTGACAACAATCTGCCCCCAGACGGTGAAAACAACTGGTTCAGGGTGAGTAGAAAGGGACATTGGATTCTGTTTACAGACCTGCTAGTGGTTTTAATTACCAGCTAGTAAAAGCATTATTGTCGATCTGTGATATCGCCGGAGTCATGGTTTATACCTCTATGGTCGGAGTGCTAGCTTGTGGAGTTTGACATAAGAGTGTTTCCAAGGTGTTTAGCTGCTAGCCCTTTCCTAGGTTGGATCGCATGGTAGCCTATCTAACACTGGACCTCATCTGAGGCTACTTCGAGATATTATTCCAAAGGGGACAGATAGGCTACTGCACTTAAAACTTTAAACGATTGAACTTAACCTTCCCCGACTTTGTAATTGGCGACCAGTGACTGCATTGTCGTGAACGAAGCCGAAGTTGAAACTTATACTGTGGGCTCGCCCCTTCTAAGTGAATTGAAAAGACTACAAGCTGCCCCAACGAAGTTCGGAGCAAAGTAAGCAAGAAAGGGTTTTAAGTCAGGATATGGCAAGTCAATGGCATTTATTCGTCCAAAGTTACAGACCAGTTTCCATAGTGCACATCTTATCAATAGTTTGAATGTTGTGTGTGTTTCTGCCTTTGGACAAAATAGCTGCTCAGTATGATTCATGCCAAATTAATTTCCCTGTTAAAGGTTCACCTTTTGTTCACTAGTTTGGTTTCATTTGTATGAGATTTTGTGATGGTGGCTAGCCTATGATAAACAGCCTATGGCCAATATGTAACTCAGCTAGGCCTAATGTTAGTTTCCTCAGCCATGTCAGCTAGCCTCAGACTCATTATCTGCTATGGCTGCTAGTGCTAGTGCAGAGTAGCTTTACCATGCCAGTGACGTGAGTTATTGTTGAAATCCAACATGAAGCGGGCGCGCGGTAACAACAACAACACTTTCAACGCATAATTTTATCCCTTTTAATAAATTCAGCCATTTTAATCATTGTACCAATGAGAAGAAATAAAATACATCTGTTATATCACTTTTACTCAAATCTAGTTCAGTTCATCTTTAAGCTTTCAGGGTCAAAAGGGGAACTCGTAAACCGTTTAACCATCAAAATGTAGATGGTGTGTGTGTGTGTGTGTGTGTGTGTGTGTGTGTGTGTATGCGTACATGTGTGTGTGTGTGTATGGTGCGTACATGTGTGTGTGTGTGTGTGTATGGTGCGTACATGTGAGAGTGTGTGTGTGTGTGTGTGTGTGTGTGTGTGTGTATGTGTTAGTCTGTGTGTGAGTGTGTGTGTGAATGTGTGTGTATGTACATGTGTGAGTGTGTGTGTATATACATGTGTGAGTGTGTGTGTGAGTGTGTGTGTATGTGTTAGTGTGTGTGTGTATGTACATGTGTGAGTGTGTGTGTGTGAGTGTGTGTGTGTATGTACATGTGTGTGTGTGTGTGTGTGTGTCAGGTCTATGATGGTGCCATAGACATGTAGCTGTTAAAGCTCAGAGGCTGTTAAAGGGACTAATGGTTTGATCAAGATCGCAGGACCATCAGAAAAGACCTGAGAGAAAAATAATGGAAGATAGAACCCACCCATAGAACCCCAAGAGCCTCACTACCCACCCATAGAAACCCAAGAGCCTCACTACCCACCCATAGAACCCCAAGAGCCACACTACCCACCCATAGAACCCCAACAGCCACACTACCCACCCATAGAACCCCAAGAGCCTAGTATAGTATAGTATATAGTATGATATGGTAGCCTAGAAATCTAGACGCGCCCCTAGCGGCATAATATAGTATGGTATAGTATAGTATAGTATGGTATGGTATGGTATAGTATGATATGGTATGGTATGGTATGGTATGGTAGCCTGGAAATCTAGACGCGCCCCTAGCGGTATAGTATAGCATAGTATAGTAAGTATGGTATGGTATAGTATGGTATAGTATGATATGGTATGGTATAGTATGATATGGTATGGGAGCCTAGAAATCTAGACGCGCCCCTAGCGGCATAGTATAGTATGGTATGGTATAGTATGGTATGGTATGGTATGGTATGGTAGCCTAGAAATCTAGACGCGCCGCTAGCAGTATAGTATAGCGGTATGGTAGCCTAGAAATCTAGACGCGCCCCTAGCGGCATAGTATAGTATGGTATGGTATAGTATGGTATAGTATGGTATGGTATGGTATAGTATGATATGGTATGGTATGGTAGCCTAGAAATCTAGATGCGCCCCTAGCGGCATAGTATAGTATGGTATGGTATAGTATGGTATGGTATAGTATGATATGGTATGGTATGGTAGCCTAGAAATCTAGACGCGCCCCTAGCGGCATAGTATAGTATAGTATGGTATGGTATGGTAGCCTAGAAATCTAGACGCGCCCCTAGCGACATAGTATAGTATAGAATGGTATGGTATAGTATGATATGGTATGGTATGGTATGGTAGCCTAGAAATGTAGACGCGCCCCTAGCGGCATAGTATAGTATAGTAAAGTATGGTATAGTATGATATGGTATGGTAGCCTAGAAATCTAGACGCGCCCCTAGCGGCATAGTATAGAATAGTATAGTATGGTATGGTATAGTATGATATGGTATGGTATAGTATGATATGGTATGGTATGGCATGGTAGCCCAGAAATCTAGGACGACGCTTCCAGCCGCATAGCATAGCATAGTATGGTATGGTATAGTATGGTATAGTATGATATGGTATGGTATGGTAGCCTAGAAATCTAGACGCGCCCCTAGCGGCATAGTATAGTATAGTATGGTATGGTATGGTATAGTATGATATGGTATGGTATAGTATGATATGGTATGGTATGGTATGGTATGGTATGGTATAGTATAGTATGATATGGTATGGTAGCCTAGAAATCTAGACGCGCCCCTAGCGGCATAGTATAGTATAGTATAGGTATAGTATAGTATGGTATGGTATATTATGGTATGGTATGGTATAGTATGATATGGTATGGTATGGTAGCCTAGAAATCTAGACGCGCCCCTAGCGGCATAGTATAGTATGGTATGGTATGGTATGGTATAGTATGATATGGTATTGTATGGCATGGTAGCCCAGAAATCCAGACGCCGCCCAGCCGCATAGTATAGTATAGGTATAGTATAGTATGGTATGGTATGGTATGGTATATTATGGTATGGTATGGTAGCCTAGAAATTTAGACGCGCCCCTAGCTGCATAGTATAGTGGCATAGCATAGTATGGTATGGCATAGTATGATATGGTATGGTATGGTAGCCCAGGAAATCTAGATCGCCGCCTCCTTAGCCGCATAGTATAGCATAGTATGGTATGGCAGCCCAGAAATCTAGGACGCCCCCAGCCGCATAGTATAGTATAGCATGGTATGGTATGGTATGGTATAGTATGATATGGTATGGTAGCCTAGAAATCTAGAAACGCTAGCTGCCGCAGAAATTACAGTTGCTGCCAGGGCTAGTCTAGCAACCTCCGCTGGCTTGTGAGCTCCAGAAATCGAAACTTAATCAGGACATTGAATCGCATAGAGTCGCTTTGGGGCTTAACATAATGATTGATGGCAGAGTTGCAACGGTTTGGCTTGAATTCCTGCTACTTGAAAACAAATATCCTATTAAGGCCCCATTATGCAAGCAGAGGAATTTGAAAGACAACTGATTATCCCGGCCGGACTGAGCACTGCTAACGGTGAGTGCCCAGACCCTACATTTTAATGTGGGTCTGGCTCGCCAGGCTATTACTACGCAGTAGTTACAATGACATTCTTGTTTCAGAAAGTGTTACATCTCTAATCTTAAATTTCCCTTTGGATAAATAAAGTGTCTGTGTGTCTGTCTGTTGAAGTATTGGTGGTTGGATCAGTGTTACAGGCGACCCTCACCTGTTTTATATCACCCATACGAGTGACCCTCACCTGTTTTAAATCACCCTCACAAGCCTGTTTTAAATCACCCTCACAAGTGACCCTCACCTGTTTTAAATCACCCTCACAAGCCTGTTTTAAATCACCCTCACAAGTGACCCTCACCTGTTTTAAATCACCCTCACAAGCCTGTTTTAAATCACCCTCACAAGTGACCCTCGCCTGTTTTAAATCACCCTCACGAGTGACCCTCACCTGCACCTCTATCTGTACCCATGACCAGGGATTAGAAAGAACAAAAAAAAACGGAAAGAAACTAAAAAAGTTTTGACCAATTTCACTAGTTCCGGAGTGAAAACTCTATTTTTCATTTTTAGATAACCGTTTAATTATCGGATTAACCATTTGTTTGAATATTACTCAAATCTATATTGATAGGCCTGTCATGCAGTTGGTAGCGCCATGCATAGGTTTGGCTATTTAAAGCGTTTAAAGACCTTTGCGCCTGAAGTGGAGAAAACGCAATGAAAAGCGACTGGACACACAAGCTGCTCGCCAGCCCAGACACAAGACAACTCACACAAGACAACTCACACAAGACAACTCACACAAGACAACTCACACACTGCACCAGCCCAGACACAAGACAACTCACACAAGACAACTCACACAAGACAACTGACACAAGACAACTGACACAAGACAACTCACACAAGACAACTCACACACTGCACCAGCCCAGACACAAGACAACTGAGACAAGACAACTGACACAAGACAACTGACACAAGACAACTCACACACTGCGCCAGGCTAGACACAAGACATCTCACAAGACAACTCACACAAGACAACTCACACAAGACAACTCACACACTGCACCAGCCCAGACACAAGACAACTGACACAAGACAACTCACACAAGACAACTCACACAAGGCAACTGACACAAGATAACTCACACAAGACAACTGACACACTGCACCAGCCCAGACACAAGACAACTGACACAAGACAACTCACACAAGACAACTCACACACTGCACCAGCCCAGACACAAGACAACTCACACAAGACAACTGACACAAGACAACTCACACAAGACAACTCACACACTGCACCAGCCTAGACACAAGACAACTCACACAAGACAACTCACACAAGACAACTCACACACTGCACCAGCCTAGACACAAGACAACTCACACAAGACAACTCACACAAGACAACTCACACACTGCACCAGCCTAGACACAAGACAACTCACACAAGACAACTCACACACTGCACCAGCCTAGACACAATGCAACTCACACAAGACAACTCACACAAGACAACTCACACAAGACAACTCACACACTGCACCAGCCCAGACACAAGACAACTCACACAAGACAACTCACACACTGCACCAGCCTAGACACAAGACAACTCACACAAGACAACTCACACAAGACAACTCACACACTGCACCAGCCTAGACACAAGACAACTCACACACTGCACCAGCCTAGACACAAGACAACTCACACAAGACAACTCACACACTGCACCAGCCTAGACACAAGACAACTCACACAAGACAACTCACACACTGCACCAGCCTAGACACAAGACAACTCACACACTGCACCAGCCTAGACACAATGCAACTCACACAAGACAACTCACACAAGACAACTCACACAAGACAACTCACACACTGCACCAGCCCAGACACAAGACAACTCACACAAGACAACTCACACACTGCACCAGCCTAGACACAAGACAACTCACTCAAGACAACTCACACAAGACAACTCACACACTGCACCAGAGTGGACAACTCACACACTGCACCAGAGTTGACACAAGACAACTCACACACTGCACCAGAGTGGACACAAGACAACTCACACAAGACAACTCACACACTGCACCAGAGTGGACAACTCACACACTGCACCAGAATGGACACAAGACAACTCACACACTGCACCAGAGTGGACAACTCACACACTGCACCAGAGTGGACACAAGACAACTCACACACTGCACCAGAGTGGACACAAGACAACTCACACACTGCACCAGAGTGGACAACTCACACACTGCACCAGACTAAACACAAGACAACTCACACACTGCACCAGAGTGGACAACTCCCACACTGCACCAGAGTGGACACAAGACAACTCACACACTGCACCAGAGTGGACAACTCACACACTGCACCAGACTAAACACAAGACAACTCACACACTGCACCAGAGTGGACACAAGACAACTCACACACTGCACCAGAGTGGACAACTCACACACTGCACCAGAGTGGACACAAGACAACTCACAAAAGGCAAAAGGCAAAATCCAGCAGTTAAACTTCTAAAAAGAGAGTGTAGGAAGACTGAAAGAAAATGGCGTAAATACAAACTTCAGATCCACTATGAAATCCATAAAGAGATGCTCCGCACATATAACTCTGAAATATGCAAAGCAAGACAGTCTTTCTTTTCTAACATTATCAATAGAAGTTCAAATAACACTCATATTCTATTTTCAACTGTTGATAAGTTAACAAATCCCCCCTCAATTAGCGCCTGAACTTCTCTCAACTAATAAATGCAATGAGTTTTCATCTTTTTTTAAAGGTAAAATTGACAAAATCAGACTCAACATATCTGCTCAATTACAAATTCAACAACCTGAACTTCCAGCAACAAACAGAGGGAAACTAAACTTGATGTCAGAGTTCAGCTTGATAGACTACAAAACACTTGAAAAAACGGTACAGAATCTCAGCTCTTCCACATGTGTCTTAGACACTCTGCCTACCAATTTCTTCAAAACTGTTTTTCACCTCATAGCGGCGGATGTCCTTCAAATTGTAAATGCATCACTGCTGTCTGGCACTTTTCCTAAGTCACTGAAAACAGCTGTTGTAAAGCCACTTCTCAAGAAGAATAACCTGGATGCCTCCATGCTAAACAATTACAGGCCCATATCCAATCTACCTTTTATTGGCAAAATTATTGAAAAAGTAGTCTTTAATCAATTAACCACCTTGCTAACATCAAATGGGTATTTTGATTACTTTCAGTCTGGTTTTCGGGCAAATCACAGCACTGAAACAGCTCTCATTAAAGTTTCCAATGACATACGCCTCAACACAGATTCAGGTAAAACATCAGTCCTAGTGCTACTGGACCTTAGTGCAGCATTTGACACTGTTGATCACAATATTTTACTACACAGACTAGAACACTGGGTTGGATTTACAGGCATAGTTATAAGCTGGCTAAAATCATATCTACAAGAAAGGAGCTTCTTTGTTGCCATCGAAACTGTACCTCAACACCAACGTCCTTGACCTGTGGTGTTCCCAGGGTCGATCTTGGGGCCACTATTATTCAACCTCTATATGCTCCCACTTGGACAAATCATTCAAAATAATTTGATTTCATATCATAGCTATGCAGATGACACACAAATTTACTTTGCTCTATCACCAAACGACTATGGTCCTCTTGAATGTATGTGTTAGTGTATAGAACAAATCAACACCTGGATGTCTCAAAATTTTCTTCAGCTGAACAAAGAAAAAACTGAAGTAATTATATTTGGTAAAATGAGGAAAGACTTAGGGTTGCCACTCTCCTTGACACAAAAGGGTTGGAAGGCAAAGGACACTGTTAAAAATCTTGGTGTATTAATTGACAGTGATCTAAATTTCAACAGCCACATGAAAGCGATAACTAAATCAGCTTTTTACCACCTCAAAAATATTGCCAAACTCAGAGGGCTGATGTCAAAACATGACTTAGAAAAACTCATTCATGCATTTATCTCCAGCAGGGTGGATTACTGCAATGGACTGTTCACAGGCCTTCCTAAAAAAAGACTATTAAACAGCTTCAGGTGATACAAAATGCAGCAGCTAGGACTCTAACAAAACTAAAAGAACTGGACCACATTACTCCAATTCTTAAGTCCTTGCACTGGCTTCCAGTAAGTCACAGAATTGACTTTAAAGCACTATTACTTGTTTATAAATCAGTAAATGGAGCAGGACCTAAATACTTGTCAGACATGCTTCAGCAGTACACACCTTCTCGTCCTCTCAGGTCCCAGGTGAAAAACCTGCTAGTAAAACCTACAGTTAGAACTAAACATGTTGAAGCAGCTTTTAGCTGCTATGCGGCTCAGCTGTGGAACCAACTTTCAGATGACATTAAAAAGGCCCCAACCGTAGCCAGTTTTAAATCTAGACTTAAGACCAAACTGTTCTCAGATGCTTTCTGCTAACTGTGCCGAGTTACAAATTCTGAATCTGCCTTGATAATTATTCTACTTTGTCTTTTATTACTTTTTTCAAGCCTGCAATATCAATGCGTCTTTGTTCATGGGCTCTGTTCACAGGCTTGCCCAAAAAAAGGCCTGTGGTTTGCGCAGCCTACAGTAAGTAGGTCTTAGTGAGTTAGGAGTCCTCTACACTTCTTTTCAGCTGTCTCAGAGGTGGAAAGTTCCCAAGAACTTTATTAAAAGAATGGGTTGAATGAAGGGAGTTTGCAAAAATTAGTGTATTTTTCAAGTCAATAAACATTCTTAATGTTCGAATGTCTTTGTCAGGGAACATCTGACTTTTAAAAACCATAGGCCTGGTAGTCGCTCAGACAAGGAGTTATAAGATAAAGGCAATACCATTTGTGTCACGTAATGCAGTTCAGTGAATTAGCAAGATACCATCAGAATGTAAGGTGCGCGCGCGCGCGTTCTCTCCCCTGCGCATTAAGCTGTCTGCGTGTTGTAGGCTAGATTTGCGTGAGTTCTTTCTATCTGCTTTACTTTTGTGAGTTGCGACCACCTAGGCTATGTTATAGACGTTCTATGAGGTACCAGTGTTTAGCTGTGTCACAAAACAATTAGCTTTGTCAGACTACTTTTAAAATGATATTCAGGGCTTTACATTTTAAACATTCGGGGCTGAAGACCCGACAAAGCCTTGCGTTAATTCTTCAGGTGGGAAGTGTCAGGAATTTTCATACGAGAGACGTTCTCTGTCATGAGCTCTCTCTCTGCCTGGTAACACGCGCTGATTGAAGTCTGATGACCTCCACCTGTTCCTGCTCTGCTCTGCCTCACCCTCGTTTACCTACCAGCTGCACTGCATTCACCACTCATCATGCCCTGTATATAAAGCTTTTCAGTCCACACTTGTCAGATCGTCTGCAACCAGCACCAGTTACCTGCCTGTTTTGGAAAACGCCTCTGACTTTTGCCTGTGATCCCGGACCCGCCGACTACTTCTGTGTTCTCCAGCCCCGTAATCTTGACCTGCCTTCCGTCCCTCTTCTACGAATACCGCCTAGTCCTTGACTGTACTGCTGCTTCGTTTCAATTGCTGTTGTGTGTGTGTTTCCCCCAGGACTTCCCGGATCATCCAGCTCCTGCCATCGCTGTTCGGCTACTGGGGAACACACACACGCAGACTCTTGGAACTCCTGTACCCCCCTGAACCCCCCCCTTAACCCCAACCCTTAAATAAACTTTTGAACGTGACGCTTTTGTGGTCCTCGTCCTGTTTGGTGTCTGACAGTTCTCATTGGTGGTCAGTATATGAAGTAGGGAATTGACAGCAACATATCCAATCACATTATGAGAGATGCTGAATTTAACATAAACTGCAATGTTTAATTTTAAATGAATATAAATTTAGCCGGGACTGTAAACTGGCACACGTGGGTGCTCGATGTTTTCAGTGGGTGCCCGAGAGACGGAGCATCCACAGTATCGGCGCCTATGACAAGCGTATCTCGCGGTTGCATCCATTACAAACAAACATGCAATGTGAATGTCTGGGATTGGGGAGAGCACTAAATGCTCTTCTAATTAAGCACGAAGTCAAGCCTTTAAATGAAAAACACTCTTTAATAATCAAAGAAATAAACGCTAATGAAGTAAACTTGTGACCATCAAAAATAGTTTATCGCCTGTAACTCCGTGATAACAGGACGTAACAGGAAGGCATTTGGCTGAGCAACGGAGGTTAATATGCTCTATATTTTGTCCAAATGATGTCTGTCTATCATCGTTGCACTCGGAGAAAACCAGAATGTTTAATTTGTCCTCGTTTCTTCTCACGGCTGCAAACGGGATTCACTCGCCACGTAACCAAATATTTCTTTATTAGGGCAGGGCAGGCATATTTCTGGCTATTAAATTATTATGACCGCCCGGCCTTGTAGCTTGGCGGTCATATAGGTTTAGTCAGATTTTTTTTTTTTTTTTTTTTAGCATGCCCAAATTTCGTCAATGATTCCCGGGACACTGAAAGACCGGGTACACGAAAACTTGGTGGACATGTAACCCCACATGGATAGCATGGAACCATCGTTTTCGTTTTGATCTGTAGCCCCCGGCTGAATTGGACCCCGAAAGGAGGGTAGGGCAGACACAGTTTTCTGTGAATATCTCAAAACCGTAGGGTTTAGGAGGACCATTTTTTTTGTATGTTGATCTCAAGGGGGCCATGTCAACCCATTCCATAACCACTCATTTCATGTATAGCCCACCTAGTTAAACACAAAAAGTAAAAATGAGGTGGTGTAATTGAAGGTATCTGTGACCTAACATAGTCAAAACTGCACGAAATTGGAAGTGTAGGATCATTATGACACCCTCTGTATGCACGCCAAGTTTTGTGGAATTCTGTTCATGGGGGGCACACAATAAATTAATTTATGTTACTATACACCAACTGGCCTGTAGGTGGCCGGAGACAGTTTTCTGTGAATATCTCGAGAACCGTAGGGCCTAGGAGGTCCACCTTTTTTATGTTGGTCTTAAGGGGGCATGTCAACCCATCCCATTACCACTTATTTCATGTATAGCGCCACCTAGTTAAAAATTAAAAAGCAAAAAATTAGGTGTTTTCATCTCAATATCTCTGGCTGACAAGGTCAAAACTGCACGAAATTAAAAGTGTAGGATCATTATGACACCCTCTGAATGCATGCCAAGTTTTGTGTACTTTCGTTCATGGGGGCCTTACAATAAAATAATTTATGTGTACATTTAGTGACGCACACCAACAAGGATTCCGGGACACTGAAAGACCGGGTACACAAAAAACTTGGTGGGCATGTACCCCCCACATGGATAGCATGGAACCGTCATTTTTCGTTTTCATCTGCAGCCCCCACGCTGGACTGGACCCCCGAAAGGAGGGTAGGGCAGACACAGTTCTCTGTGAATCTTTTATGGTATGTTGGTCTCAAGGGCCCACATCAACCTGGCTCATAATCACTCATTTGTGATTTGCCCCCGGTAAAAAATGAAAATCAGTAGGATTAAAAGAAAGCCAAAATAAATATTCATCATCATCATCATGGCTGCATTTTCAGTATTGGCGAAGTAGTCGTTTGTCCACTAGATGGTGCATCGTTGCAGTGAGGCGTAATTTTGTTGGAAGTTAAAAGTGGGTTGGAAAAACAATGGACGCTTCATACTCAAGGACTGTAATTTACCGCGAGCGAACATCTAATAAGGACAGGATATATTCACATGAAGTGTAATTCCCATTTCTTCTTGAAGCCTAAATAAATCTGAGGATGTTTATCGGACATGCTTGGTTTTTTACTGCAGGTGCGTTAATCTTGTAATATCAATAAGGACCTAGGTAATGTTACCGTTAAGCGTTGGTTGAGTGATGGAGGCATTTGATTTATTGCATTTGTAGAAAACTATAAATGCGGTTATACCAAGCAAATGTATAGCAGCACTGTTTGTATATTCGACTGTCATTTATTGCACGTGCTACAAAATCATTCTGTGCAATGGAAGATTTACCAACGTTACACGGTCTGATACAGTTTTGCCTATACATGCGTGAGACTGAGACGTCTGTTTATTTTGTTTTAAGTCGCGCAGGGTGTGAGGTGCTTGTGCTTTGATTCCAGCTTGGTAGTTGTAGTCTGTGAAATTAAAAGCACGTGTGTGTGAAGTATCCAAACAATGACACCTTCATTTCATTATGGCTGCTTTAGCAACACACCTTAAGCTACTGTGTAGTGGGTCCCATTTAGAAGTGGCTACTTCATTAAACTTCCTGACTCATGGAGCTGCGTGAATGTTATTACAACTTTTCGCCACGATATGACAGTTTAAGTCCGCTTTGATACTGTAAGGCGAAGCCATTGGTTTCCAAAGGAGATTTTATTTGTGTCGCCAGCATAGCCTATTGACAATTTATGTTGTAAATAGGCCTACCTTATAATCCTACCTGTAGCTTAGGGAAGCTAACAGCTTTCTATTAGGATCTAGTTTGTTAGTTACCGTTTTGTCATACTCCCTGATGCATTTTTGCATTTAGAATAGCCAGAGCGTGTATATCTCAATCGGAAAATTAAACAATATCGGGTGCCTATGGACTAGGCTGGGTGAACCCAGCCTGATCTGCCCGCTATTTATTTTTTGATTTCTTAAAAGATTGAGCTTGGTCTGATGAAAGCCAGACTAGCCATGGACCTCAGTTAAACAATGCAAGGGAACATGAATCAGCCTATATTTGCACTAACAATAACGGACAAAAGCTCTTCAACTTTAGCCCGTTAAAATGTGTATGAACAGTCTAGCGTCGCATTTCATCAAGGCCCATTTGGACATGTCAGTTATTTGCACCACTGGTTAGATGTAAAACAGCATTTCGTTTCAGACTAGGCTACTGTTACTTAATTTGTGCATTAACAATAACGTTTCAGACTACTGTTACTTAATTTGTACAAACATTTACAATAAAGTATTACATGAACTAAAGATGACTAAAATCTTATGTAGAAGAAGAAACATTCACAAAAAATCCATCCATTCAAAAATGACCTTTGTTTTTGATAGCTGTTGAAAACGGCATGGAACTGACAGAGATGTTTTTGTTTAAAAATACATAAAAAAAATAAATAAAAATAAATAACATTATGCTGATACCTTTTGCTTTTCCCAAATACAATGTAGCCTACAGGTGTAAGTGACCTTTCATCAATCCAGTTGCAATGGATGAACTGTGATGAACTGCCCTACTTGTGATTGTTTAGAGATTTTAAAGGTTTTATAACAATTCTACATCTTCTTTGGCTATTCTACAATCTATTCACCTTTTCAGCACCAGTAGGGTACTTTCTGTGCAGCCCTTTTGCACACTCAGGCATGCCAAACAAGCATACACAAAAGTTTCAAGAGTGGGGATGGAGTAAAATATGGAGACAAATTGAAGTGTGATTTATTTTCGCGGAACGGATGTACAGGACTGAGCAGCGGTCATATTTTCTACCGCTATGCGGTACAACTAGTTTCTAAACCAGTCTGCTGGGTTTTCCAGCTCCATTTATTTTTACGAGACACCCTGCTCACTTGAGACCTCTGCCGGTTGTTGCAGCGTCGTTGCAGCGTCACTGGAAAAATACAAATTAAAGTCGCATGATGCCGCACGCGGACCGCGAGGGAAGCTGGCCAAGTCGAAGCACTGCCCACTGTACGTGTGTGTGTGTGTGTGTGTGCAGGCTCGGACTGGTAATCTGTACAACCGGGCAAATGCCGGTGGGCGATCCACATGTGGGCTCAGGACCTCAAATTTTTTTTTAAAGTTATTTAGCCTATTTGCGGCCCGTCATGTAGACCTAGGCTTAGCCTATAAATGCAGTTTTTGCATTGCATTTGGCTTGGGGGGTGACAGGCCAATCATTTTGGCCTCTTCATGACAGGTTCAGTGTGTGTTACGATCGCGCCCCCCTGCCCCACCCCTCAAGTGGATTTGTCCAAGCAGCCGCTAGGTTTGTGGGGAATAGCCTACGAGTGCATGGTAGCCTAGTAGGTGCCCTCCGCTGGCTGGTGTTCACATCATCACAGTTTAACCGTAAACAGCAACCAGAGGTCTAGTTTTATTCCATAAATATATTGTTTTTATAGACGTTAGTTGCACGCGCTACCAAGACCTTCCATTTACTGCACCATGTAGGCTACTGTAGTGCGGTTCTGTCAACATAAACTACGGGTAGTCTACAATTTCCGCACAACTCGGTGGAAAAGTATAGCACAGGTTAAAAAAATCCATTCATTTTTGGAGCTGATCCTACTCAAAAGGAACTTCAAAGTATTTCCCATACTGTAGTAGGCCTAGCCTTTTAGCTCACAACGACAGTGAAAGTGAAACTTGGAAAGTGGAAGTCTCTCCACATTAGATGCACAATCAATCGCGATTCGCGAGTCGATGCAGGTAAAAAGGAAGGTAAAAAGTAGGCCATCAACTGGTAGGTTAGTAACGAAGGTAGCCTAATATTGCAAAATGTGATGACGGCACACAAACTTGGGCAAAAACGTTTAGTAGGCTATACACTTGTGGTGATAGCCTACAGTTAATGTGAATCGCGGACTATAACCAAAGTAAAGGAGATTTGCATCAAATTAAGGGTGTGGTTGTGTTTCTACAACATGTTGGCACAAAACGTAATTTCTGTCAACTATGACAATGTCCATGTTCAGTAGCCTATATTTTTCATTTAGTCAAGCAGTGACATGTGGTTTAATTTTGGCGTGAGACAGACAGACTCTGTCTTGCCTATCCCTGAATCCTGTCCCTCTCAAATCACTTTAAAATGGTGTGATTAGCAACCAGAATTAAAAAAAAAATCCCGGAGAGACCCCCGGACCACCGTGTTATTGTGATTAGATCTCAAATCTAAATGTTTAATGTTTGGGTTCAGTTTATGAAGTGTTGCTACAGCATAATACGGGGTGTTTGTTATTTATGGGGGGAATCAGGGGGGGGATTTTTTTCCAGTGGTGGGCCGGTCCAGGAGAAAATTGCCAGGGCTGAATTTTGTTCCCAGTCCGACCCTATGTGTGTGTGTGTGTGTGCATGCCCGAAGCAGGCCGGTAGCGCAACAGCACGCGAAAGTCGCACATGGAAATTGTTTGGTAGTGTTCTTTTTTTTCGCTAACATCTAAACCCAAATAATTTCAACATCTAGCTGCACGCACACCCATTGTAACTGCCATCGTTAATGTAGATGATGCAAGAAAACTCTTATGGACTATGTGTTTGGTCGCCGCACTGAGGCTCGCTTTTAAACTCTCCCTCTGAGCAGCGCCTTTTTATCATGTGCAAGAGCAAAACACCGTCCCAGTCTTAGAACATCCACCGGAGAAGTCAACATCGGACGTGGATTTTGCTGAGTACCAACATCCCCTGTCACAACAACAATGGGCAGCCTTCCAGGACAGCGAGAGAGCCTTTCGAGCCAGGCTGAACACCAGGCCACAACAGAGGACACCAGGCCACATCGCTACCTCTGGAGATCCGGGAGAATGGGCACGTCTGATAAAGCTGCTAATCGGCGTGAAATATGTGACGCGGATTCTAAAAAAGTTTCCCCTCGAACAACCACTGCCTGGAATCCTGACAC
Organism: Alosa alosa; assembly: GCF_017589495.1. NCBI lineage: Eukaryota > Metazoa > Chordata > Actinopteri > Clupeiformes > Clupeidae > Alosa > Alosa alosa. The sequence continues at coordinate 28,620,247 of NC_063210.1, read as the reverse complement.
CGTTTACCATCGCGGACTGGATTGAGGTGCAACTTTTATCCGTGACACAATTCAGCCCCAGCTTGGTCCCACCACAACCCACAAGCGCCACAAACGAGTGAGTAGGAATAAGCTTGCTTACCTGTGGCAGCATAGAAAATCAAAGGCCATTCAGATCATCCTAAACAATAGCAAGTACCCCGAGCCATCCCCTTGTCCTAGCGATATCACACTGATAACGAGCTACTATGAAAATAAATGTCTAAGCCAAACATCAATCAGCCACCCTCTTCCATTACCACCCTGGAATAATAGTCTACAACGTATAAATCCCACGACTTTCCAAACTCAACCTATTTCTCAATGACTGAGGTAGAGACTGTTTTACATAGCTTGCCAAACAACAAGGCATGTGATATAGATGGAGTCACATATGAAAACCTAAAGACTGCACAAATTTGTAATACATTAACATCTATTTTTAATGTCTGCCTGGAAAAATAAGAAAGTACCTGAGTCTTGGAAAGGAGCAGTACCTAATGATCCATCAACATGGAGGGACATCTCTCTCCTACCCACAATCTACAAGGTCTTTATGAAGTGTGTCTATCTCGTGTGCTCCCTTGGCTAGTTGACAATAGCATCCTGTCACCAAAACAAAAGGCCTATATTAACAGACAAGAAATGAATGAACATGTATTTTGTCTAAAAACTGGGATAGATGATTTTAAACATGAGTCCTGCAAACTTTACTCTGTCTTTTTGGATTTTCGTGACGCCTTTGGAACTCTGAATCACAATGTTATGATTAAGGCTCTTGAGGAAATCCAACTACCTCAGGTGTTCATTGAAATAGTAAAGGACATTTACAGTACATCCTTCATACAGGTTATCTGTGGAAAACAACTCACAGACCCAATACCCCTCCAAGTAGCATAAAAACAGGATGCCCATGGAGTGCCATCAATTTTGTACTCGCCACTAACGGGTGGATTGAGTGGCTATGCGACTGTGCCCCACCCAGTGTGTTTTCCCCTAACCCTGTACAAGCCTATGCCCATGACATCCAAGCGCCCCACCCAGTGTGTTTTCCCCTAACCCTGTACAAGCCTATGCCCATGACATCCAAGCACCCAGTGTGTTTTTTCCTAACCCTGTACAAGCCTATGCCCATGACATCCAGCCCCACCCAGTGTGTGTTTTCCCCTAACCCTGTACAAGCCTATGCCCATGACATCCAAGCGCCCCACCCAGTGTGTTTTCCCCTAACCCTGTACAAGCCTATGCCCATGACATCCAAGCGCCCCACCCAGTGTGTTTTCCCCTAACCCTGTACAAGCCTATGCCCATGACATCCAAGCGCCCCACCCAGTGTGTTTTCCCCTAACCCTGTACAAGCTTATGCTGATGACATCCAATTGGCCTCTCGAGAAGAGAGTGTTATTAAGAACATGCTTGTCAGAACAGACTCATTTCTGAACTGGTCAGGTCTACAAATTAAGCATTCAAAATGTGCTGTTTTCTACCAGAGACGAAATGGGGGAAACCGTTGGTACAAATCCAGAGCTGATCGAAATCCTGAGTTTACCATCAATACAGAACCGATCCGTGTGTATGAGCTGCATGAGACATACACTTATCTAGGACATCTATGTAATATAGCTGCATGAGACGTCCACTTATCTAGGACGTCTATGTAATATAGCTGGGGAGTGGAAAGAGCAGGTGGAGTACAGAACTGCTGAGTTCACTTCCAGGCTGGACTTCATTGATGCTTCACCACTTCCTCTGCTCATGAAGCTGGAGGCCATTAGACAGGTTGCCCTGTCTAGAATACAACGGGCTCTATCGTGCACACCATACACGAGGGTGAAACAGGTATAAATCTAGCGTACACATTTCCACGAATCACGGATGTGTTGATGACATAAATTAGGAAATATTAGAGGACTTAATGAGACGTGATGTTGAACTGCATGCCGATGCCATTTAACCCAAATGCCCCAGCAGCAGCACGGGAGAGGAGAGCTGAACTGACAGATCTGGCTGCGCCTGGCAATTCCGCCATCATAACAGCAATCCGCTATGGAACAAGCGTGCCTGTTGTTAAAGGGAATGTGAGATGACA
>NC_063210.1:28590640-28613140 GCF_017589495.1 Alosa alosa | reverse complement strand
TGCAAATTACAAAGACATTAGGGGTGACCTATTCTATTGTAATGCCAATGAGCTCCTTTTGTCTGGCGAAGTCATATTTTAGTGAACTGAGTATTGAAAAATTGCTGCGGGACCTAGCATCTACACTGTCAACACAGTTCGTAGCTGCTATAACGTTAGTGGTGCAGGGAAAAATCAGCCAAGTCCTATGTGACTAACTATTACTTCCATGTTCCATATGTGTTGTGCATGCATTACTTGAAAAGAACTAGCTCCAGTTATGTATGAACAGTGAAGGTAACGATCTCTTGTGAAAAACGTGAACTTGAAGAAGTGAAAATTGAACAATATGAACTATGAATATTGAACAACTTGAAGCTAAAGTGTGAACATGCTTAACAAAATATGGGAACAAAACATAGGAACTAAACGTGCATTACGAATATAATCAGTGTGAGCCCTGCTTGTTTCCCTGCAACAAGAAGCTTCCATCTGGGGGTGATGGAAGACAGTGACACCCTCAGTGTGTTTGAAATGTCCAGTCGATTGCGCAATTTGGTCTTAGTTGCAGTCATTGCCGAAAACCCAGCCTCGCATAGATACGTGGTGGGAAACGTTTTCAGCGCTTTTACGGCTATCTCGGGATATTCTGCTTTGGTTTTGATCCAAAACCCGCCAGAGGTTTTTCCCATACACACTCTTAAGACCACCGCCATTTGCAATTTCGATCAACTGCTCTTCCTCCTCGCTGACAAGTTAGGACTATTCGGGATATTGACAAATGGGTTGCGGACCCACTCATTGGTTTGCCGTGGATCTTTGGAGGATGGGAAGTAACGCTCAAACTCATTTGAAAGTGCAACAAGCCCTGCCTCAGTCTCTCCCAAAACCCCCACTACTGTTTGGAACATATCAAATACACCCCGGTCCACTCGTCGTCCCCACAAATCAAGCTTGCTTTAAATGACTTTATCTGCGACTTTATCTGCCAGTTTAAAGACAGTCGTCATTCTCCCCTGGAGTGACAGGTTGAAGTCATTAAGCAACCCGAATATGTCACACAGGTAAGCGAGTTTTGACACCCAGTCCTCATCACTAAAATGTGCAGCTAACGGTGACTTTTTTTCTGTAAGAAATCTCTGCAGCGGCTCTCGCAACTCAAACACTCTGGCCAGTGACCTGCTAAAGATGCTTGTTTTTGTTGCTCATTCTAGCAGTTTAGCTAACCCAGGACACTACCGTTAAGCCAAGAACTGATCAAGTGAAGTGAGCTGACCTGAGGCTGCGCAGCGCTGAAGGCAATATGTAAAGTGTTGAAGGCGGGACAGACAGACGTAAGAAAATAGACCTTGCAAAATGCAAACATGCGTGCAATCAAACAACTGCATATAGACCTATGCCATGTAAAAACGTATGGAGTGAGGATTGTCTCAAAATGATTTAAATATATATAAAAGGATATATATACATATACATACATTTATAAATATCCAAATACAAAATACAAATATAAAATGTGACATACAAATAAATAAACAAATTTATATAAATAAATCCGCATCTTTGTAAATATATTTTTCGAGATTTGAAAATAAATATGCTTGACTTTGTATGTGGAATCTGCATTTGTGAATCTCCTTTTTTGCTTTTATGTCGATGACGTAATTTTGAGACATTCCTTCCTACTGCACACCAAGATCCACAAATAAATACCACTAGATTTGAATCTTGAAGACACCCTCCACTGAACAACCAGCAGATGGCGGTGTTGTACAACATGTCTGTTATCAACTGAATCTTTCCGACGCTGTTTTCCCTAGTTCAGTTCAGTCAAGTGGTCTATGACTAGCAGGATTAACGACATGGAAGACACTGGATTAAATGGATAGGTAAGTAGTAACAACTAGCCAGAACAATTTATTATCGGTTTCGATGTCTAGTGCCGTTTTTAATTTCATAGACTGTAAATAAGTCCACATACACATACAAAGTCAAGCATATTTATTTTCAAATCTCGAAAATATATTTACAAAGATACGTTTATTTATATAAATTTGTTTATTTATTTGTATGTCACATTTTTATATTTGTATTTGGATATTTATAAATGTATGTATATGTATATATATCCTTTTATATATATTTAAATAATTTTGAGACAATCCTCACTCCATAAAAACGTGACATTATTGCGAATTAAATTTAGTTTAGTTCGCATGCATTTTTTTTAAACTCATGTCGTAGGCTATGTCCCGGTTAGGAATGTCCTGCGGCCCGGTGGTTGGAGACCGCTGCTCTATAGTGAGGTAGATGACATTGCAAAAATATCACCATGCATTCATAACCTCGTAATTCAGTGAGAGTGATCCCAAAACATCGGAAAGTGACATTTCTGTATTACATTTTGTCAAGAGGAAAAATCAATAGCAAACTGTTTCCAACTGACTATAGCGCTGTGAACCGTTCCTGGCTGGCCTGGCAAATCCGCCATCATAATAGCAATCCGCTATGGAACAAGCGTGCCTGTTGTTAAAGGGAATGTGAGATGACGCTCTGATTGGTTTATTGCACTTTACGCCCAAACCACACCCATGATTAATGTAGCTACTTCAGACCACCCCATTTTAGATTTGCGTTGGGCACAACAGTCATGATCCCGCCGGTAAAATAGAAACAGCGCCCAAGATCCGCCCACAAAGCGATTTGCGCGAAGTCAATTGCGCTAAAGTGCAAGATATAGCCCTTAAACTACTAGTGCAAACCGAATGCAAATTACAAAGACACAAGGGGTGACCTATTCTATTGTAATGCCAGCTCCTTTTGTCTGGCGAAGTCATATTTTAGTGAACTGAGTCCTGAAAGATTGCCATTTCAGTTAGCTAGTTAGTTAGCATTAAGCCATAGGCAGCAACGACATGCTGCTGGTAGATAGTTTGGTAACCTAGCAACAATAAACACTTGACCCGAAGCACTCTGAAAGGAGTGCTGTCAGTGCAAAAAATGCGATGTGGACACAGGCTCACAAGTCACTGGCAACAGCAGACAAGGTTATCAAAAATGTCTGCCAGCCAAACTGTAATGCACGTCCTTTTTGGAAAGTTGCTGGAATGCTAGCTAACTAGCTAACTGCAATGGCAGCAATCTTTCAGATCTCAGGCCATTACAATAGAATAGGCACCCCTCATGTCAGTCTTTGTAATTTCCATTCGGTTTGCAGTAGTAGTTTAATATTTAGTCACATAGGACTTGGCTGATTTTTTCCTCGACCACTAGGTCTACACGAACATTGTTGACAGTGTAAGTCCTGCCCCTTCCTTGATTTTAATTGGCTAGCTAGCTAACTCCTTCCGTTTCATGCAAACTCTCTCACACACACCACTATACTCTCTCACATACACCACTATACTCTCTCACATATACTGCTATACTCTCTCACATATACGACTATACTCTCTCGCATACACTACTAAACTCTCTCATACACACCACTATACTCTCTCACATACACCACTATACTTTCTCACATATACTACTATACTCTCTCGCATACACCACTATACTCTCTCACATATACTATTATACTCTCTCACATTCACTACTATACTCTCTTGCATTCACTACTATAGGCCTACCTTCTCGCATACACTACTAAACTCTCTCTCATACACTACTAAACTCTCTCGCATACACTACTATACTCTCTTGCATACACTACTAAACTCTCTCTCACATACACTACTAAACTCTCTCTCACATACACTACTATAGTCTCTCACATACACTACTATAGTATCTCACATATACACTCTAAAAAATGCTGGGTTATTTTCTCAACCCAAACGCTGAGTTGAAACTGTTGGGTCATTGTGTGGGGTTGTTTTTACTCATATTGGGTTATTTTCTGTAACCCAGCTTGTTGGGTTGATAGTTTAGGACAGTGCCCCTCCTCCCCGCCACCTGACGTGAGCACACTACCCAGCACCAGGGTAACTTTAACACAGCTGCATAGTTATTTGAGAGTTCGGGGAAAATCGTTATTCTTTCAACCGTCCATTCAGTCCAGCAGCTGTCAACATGCAGTGGAAATCAGGCGATTTTGGAAAGTATGTATCTGCTTTTAACTTTTTTATTATTATTATTCAGACGGATTTTAAAAGTACACCCAGAGATACCCATTGTGATATGAATGGATATTCTGCCTACCAATTTCGTTCAGCCTAAGCAGGTTAAGAATTGTGTCATTCAAGTCAGTTAACGTTAGCTAACATTAACTTGCAATTACTGCTCATGTTAAATGTTAAATCTACACAAAGACAGACTCTTAAAAACATAGTTCTGTGTTCACTGGGTATGAACTGCTAAACAGAAACAAAACAAACTTTTACAACGAACTAAAATTAGCATACCAACAGCTGGCTAGGTTAATGTTAGCAGACGGTTGGTATGCTAACGTTAATTAAATGCTTCGTGGTAGTGGAGCATGTGTGTCAGCTAATGTATACAGTTGAAGTAGTCTCTTCACACGTATGGTAATCATCATGCCAAACAACATATTAATTAATTCAGGGTAGCTTCATATTATAGCCATGTAACTTACTGGGTGGTTTTTGGTGGTAACATTAACGTTACAGACAACTTGAATTTAACTAACTGACAAACATACTGAACGTATGTTTGTCAGTCTGCTGTTAAACAACTCCATGAGGTGGTCATGGTTTCCGAGTGTGTTGCGCCTCCATATTGTGTCTCCAGATTTTTAATGTTTGTCAACATCATTCACTGATCATGGTTCGTGAAAGTCTTGATCTAAAGTTCTGTCAATAGCAGTGATTAATTTACTCTTTTTCTTTCTTTGGAATCTAGCTGTCTTCATGGATGTAACTTATCACATGCTGATGCTGCTTTTAGAGTAGGCTATCCATTCAAAAATAAACTGTCAAATAAATAATTATGTCGAACTGTTTTATTTCATTGCATGGCTATTTGTTGCCCATTTTCTCTCAATGCAACCCAAATACTGGGTTTAGAAAACCCGACAACTGGTTATTTTAACTAGCAGTTCTGTTGATATAACAGATATCACATACACTACTATACTCTCTCACATTCACTACTATACTCCTTCACATACACTACTATACTCTCTCACATACACAACTATACCCTCTCATACATACATGTAAAATCACTATAATAGTGAGTGTGCATGAGTATAGTGGTGTATGTGCAAGATTATGATAGTGTGTGTAAGACCAATTATGAACTAAATGTACCGCAGAGCGGTACAAAATATGGCCGCCGCCCAGTCCAGCACATTTTTTCCACAAAAATAAATCACGCTGAAAGGCCTATATGATTCTAACTGTCTTATGCATTATCCACACTCAATTCTCACTGGGGGGTCAAAAAGGGTCCTATGTTCCCCGCTGCTTCCAAGTAGACTGCAGCCGCACGGCAAGGCGCGGGTTGGTAAAGTGCTGTCGCGCGTGTTTGAGCTCCGGGTCGCCTCTTCTTGGAGGAAGAGCGCATGTTTTAATCTGCAAGCACGTTCACTAATGAACATTTCTTGACGAAGCTGGCCTATCTTAACGATATATTTGATATATCTTAGCGATACATTTGAGTTAAATGTCCAGTTACAAGGCAAAGACAAGCACCTACCTCACCTAGCAAATAAGATTACTGCATTCACCAAAAAAACTTGAGTATGGGACAGGCGCCTCGATCGCGACAGTATTATGCCTTTGAGATTTCCGTTCAATCGCTGAAGCGTCTGATTGGGAGGCACTCTTGTGATCCCATGTATTAAACAGTAGGCCTACATCACATCCCTGCAAAGTTTATTTCAAAAATATTTCCCAACCAGCAGTGCTCAGTATGACTGGATTATGGATCCATTTAATGCAGCATGTTGGCATTTCATTGAATATATTGTACAATGCTCTATAATGGCCTATGCTTCCTAATATGTTGCTGGAAAACAGAAATATGTGTGTTATGTATTTATTTATTATTATATCTGCAGCACCAGCTGATTTTACCTCTGTTGAAGAGGACATTTAGAACTTGTCATTATTTCAATAAATTTGACAATTTTAAGCTTGACCTACCACTTTCTTAGAGCGATGAGGGACAGGTGGGGCTCGAGAATGCCCCCTCAAAGTGGGGAATGAAAGATTGTTTGAGAACCACTGATCTAGTTTGTTAACTACCACAGTCACGAGTTGGGTCGCGATAGTCTGTCATTTTTAAAAAGTGGGTCCCCCAAAAAAAAGTTTGAGAAACACTGTTAAATCTAGCCGAGTCTGCATGGCTTCAGTCCCAAGCTTGTCATTGTCTTTGCACTTTGCATGTCATTGTTGATTCTTACTGTACAAGAGGTAAGAGAGGTGATCTAAAATAGCCTTTGGTTGAGCTGTCGGAAGAATGGGATTAATTTTAATGGAACAAAGAGATATCAAACTGTACTGGGCTGTAAACCCAAAGGGACATTTTTGGATTATTGACGAGTCAGACCAAAGGGGCTTGAACCTTGGCAGTCCCTCCTACAGCGTGCCAATGAGCGGAAAAATGAACAAAACAAACCAATTAAATATCAACTTAAAAGGGCATGTAGTTGTAGCGCGTTTCTTCTGTGAGAGGTGCAGCTCGTGTGTGTTGCTGTCCTCAATTTAGTGCTGAAGTGGACAATGCGAAGTTACCTAGAATGTTAGCTTTGAACTCGTTATATTCAGTAAAGAAGCACTACACAGTAAAACCATTGTAGGCCTATGTTATAAAAAAATGTTCTTCATCTATTCTTTTACTCCGCTATACTCAACGTGGAAGTTAGGGAAAATCGCCCTTCTGGCTTGTGTCAATATTGCACCCGATGCCAGCGTGTATGTGTAGGTCTACCTGGTGTGCTACGGACAAGCAACATTGATAGAAAAATACACTTTGCTACCGTTTGTTACGCGAAATGTGCACTTTTCGCAAGCTATATCCATGCAATTTCCGTGGTCAGATACAAGGCAGGGAACATAGGACCCTTTTTCTACAAAAGGGTCCTATGTTCCCCGATCCCATACAAATAGCGGGGGAACATAGGACCGGGGAACATAGATGCAGCTCCCTCACTGGTATCAGCTAGACAACAAGTACCAAAACATGATTAGTTCATAGATTTCACATGTAAAATTCATTTTATACAAGCCCACCCCCATCTTGCCTGTTCATAATTCTGAGAAATTCTTGAATTGTGTGCATGTGTCGTGTACACGTTTATGTTTATGTGTGTGGGTGTGTGTGTGTGCGTGCTTGTGTGTTTGCCTGCGTGTTTGCCTGCTTATGTGTGTTTGTGCATGTGCATGCATGCGTACATATGTCTACTGTGTGAGTATGTGTCATCGCAGGATGATTACTGTGAATGTATGTGTGTGTGTATCTGTTTATGCACATGTGTGCACATGGAATGGGTTAACATGACCCCTGGAGGCAAACATCACGGAAAAAATTGGTCATCCTAGGCCCTATCACGGTTCTCAAGATATTCACAGAAAACTGTGTCTGCCCTACCCTCCTTTTCGGGGGTCCAGTACAGCGGGGGCTACAGATCAAAACAAAAACGATGGTTCCATGCTATCCATGTGGGGTTACATGCCCACCAAGTTTAAATGTACCGGTCTTTCAGTGTCCCGGGAATTCTTGTTGGTGTACGGTCACTAAATTTACACATAAATTATTTTATTGTAAGTCCACAAAACTTGGCATGCATTTGGAGGGTGTCATAATGATCCTACACTTTCAATTTCGTGCAGTTTTGACCATGTCAGCCAGATATTGTGATGAAAACACCTAATTTTTTGCTTTTTAATTTTTTAACTAGGTGGCGCTATACATGAAATAAGTGGTATTGGGATGGGTTGACATGCCCCCTTAAGACCAACATACAAAAAAGGTGGACCTCCTAGGCCCCTACGGTTCTCGAGATATTCACAGAAAACTGTCTCCGGCCACCTACAGGCCAGTTGGTGTATAGTAACATAAATTAATTTATTGTGTGGCCCCCCATGAGCGGAATTCCACGAAACTTGGCATTCATTCAGAGGGTGTCATAATGATCCTGCACTTCCAATTTCGTTGCAGTTTTGACTATGTTAGGTCACAGATACCTGCGATTACAACACCTCATTTTACTTTTTGTGTTTAACTAGGTGGCGCTATACATGAAATGAGTGGTTATGGAATGGGTTGACATGACCCCTTGAGATCAACATACAAAAAAAATGGTCCTCCTAAACCTTCACGGTTCTCGAGATATTCACAGAAAACTGTGTCTGCCCTACCCTCCTTTTAGGGGTGCAGTCCAGCGGGGGCTACAGATCAAAACGAAAAATGATGGTTCCATGCTATCCATGTGGGGTTACATGCCCACCAAGTTTAAATCTACCCGGCCTTTAGTGTCGGGGAATCCTTGGCCGAAATTTGGACATCTTGAAAAAAAAAAAAAAATCTGACTAAAAGCTTAAACGGCGGTCATAATTAAGGCCTAGACGGCCCCTCATAATGAAGTAAGGCCTAGACGGCCCCTCATATGTGTGTGTGTGTATATATGTGTGTGTGTGTGTGTGTGTGTATGTATATATATATGTGTGTGTGTGTGTGTGTGTGTATATATGTGTGTGTGTGTATGTATATATGTGTGTGAGTATGTGTGTGTGTGTATGTATATATGTGTGTGAGTGTGTGTATATATATATGTGTGTGTGTGTGTGTGTGTGTACATACCTTTGCCCTTTGGATAGTGCAGTGCAGACTGCTTGATGATGTCTCATATCGCAGCTCAAAGTCCAGAGTGCCTAGAGATGCTACAGGGGTAAGCACACACACTCTCACATACACACACACAAAACACACACACACAAATATACACACAAATGCACACACACACACATGTATGTACAACGTAAATGGTTTGCTTGTGAGTGTTTTGTATACATTCATATATTCATGTGTGTGTGTATGTGTGTGTGTGTGTGCATGTGTGTGTGTGTGTGTGTGTGTGTCACTAGCCTGGGTGAACACAGACGAACATGCAAGTCCATCTGGAAAGGATCCCATGTTGGCCGTGTTACAACCTTTAGGGTTGTAACCAGCACTGTGTGTGTGTGTGTGCCCATGTTACGACCTCCAGGGTTGTAACCAGCACTGCAATGAAACTTCACCATGAAAGTGGTGCCTTAAAGTCTTACCAAATAATGTCAGAGTAGCAAACATCCCAAGCAGCAAACACATTATTTGAACCAAAAGCAATGTTTGATTTAAATGTTTATGTTTTAAATGTAAATGTTTGATTTAAGTTGTACCGTGGTATTCAACAAAAAACAATGTGTATACGGACAATCTTTAAACATGTTTTTTGACACCAGTAGAAAAAACCCTATTAAATGTTGTAATCAGTTGTTAAACACAATGCTACATTTTAAAACCCTGTTAAAAATGTCTATTAAATGTCGTAATCAGTTGTTAAACACATTGCTACATTTTAAAACCCTAAAAACGTCTATTAAATGTTGCCATGGCACAGCCTTCTTTTCTTTTCCTTCCTTAAGTTCCTGCATCACACACACATATATATATACATATACACACACGTATATATACACACACACACACACATATAGTTCCTGCATCATACAACGGTACTGTCACCGCTCAGGTTTAATGTCATTAGACAGCTGTTTAATCAGTTCTACAGAAGATACATATCCATATCTGTGTGTGTGTGTGTGTTCTACAGAAGATACATATCCATATCTGTGTGTGTGTGTGTGTTCCACAGAAGATACATATCCATATCTGTGTTTGTGTGTGTGTGTGTTCTACAGAAGATATATATCCATATCTGTGTGTGTGTGTGTGTGTGTGTGTTCTACAGAAGATACATATCCATATCTGTGTGTGTGTGTGTGTGTGTGTGTGTGTGTGTGTGGGTGTGTGTGTGTGTGTGCGTGTGTGTGTCAGGGTTTCCATTGTCCGGTAATTCCCGGACATTGACCGAAAACAAATTAAATGTCCGCACCAAGACACTTGTCATTTTCCGTGTAGACAGACCCATGGCTACACTGGACATGCAACTGTGTTCTGTTCCCAGAGCTTTCTCTGTCTATGATCTGCAGGGTTAGTGTGTGTGTGTGTGTGTGTGTGTGTGCAACTGTGTTCTGTTCCCAGAGCATGCTTTCTCTGTCTATGATTTGCAGGGTTAGGGCCTCCTCGACGAGGAGATTGCTGGTCCGCGGATAATTTGCGGCACAATCGAATGGTATCATTGAACCTCGTACCGAAAGAAAATTAAACTAAACATTTTCCAGAATTAGAAATATTTCTTAATTTAGAGTATCAAATAAAGAGGCATAGCATTAGTGGGTAGTGGTGTGAGCGCTCATTCAATGTGTGTGTGCATCTGTGCAAGTGAAACTGTTGAACCACTGGAGATAACGTGGGTAGCAGCAACAAACAACGCAGCCTATTTATAACAACGACCGAAGCGGATTCTTGCTGTCCATGAAAACAGCATAGAGACTGGCTAGATCTTTAAATTGACACTAGTTAAGCATGTTTAAGTTAGGCTAATGAACATGTTGCATTCTATTCAGCCTGATTATGTCATTCTTTAAGCTACATAGCCTGTCTCCAGTTTTCCTCAATTTGACTAATTAAGAAGCGATAATAGGATATTTGACCGGCATATCATCAAAATGTCCGGAAAACGAAACCTCTGCCGGTTTGACCGGCACCATTTTTTCAAGCAGAAACTCTGGTGTGTGTGTGTGTGTATCGTACTGCAGTCGTCGCTGTTGGAGCTGTGTGTGTGTGTGTGTGTGTGTGTGTGTCGTACTGCAGTCATCGCTGTCGGAGCTGTGTGTGTGTGTGTGTGTGTGTGTCCTGCAGTCGGAGCTGTGTGTGTGTGTGTGTGTCGTACTGCAGTCGTCGCTGTCAGAGCTGTGTGTGTGTGTGCGTGTGTGTGCCGTACTGCAGTCGGAGCTATGTGCGTGTGTGTGTGTGTGACGACTCTGAGCGCTCCCGCTGCTCCTGCGAGCGCCTGTAGGCGTGGCTTTGGCGCTTGTTAAGGCCGCACCTGATTTGCTGCCCTTAAAAAGGCCGGACTTTGACAATATGGCGCGCGTGATTCTTTTTGTAATCGATTAATCTAGCACTTTATCGATCGATTAATTGGATAAAAATTTGTTTTGCATTTTTAAACAACCAAAACAAATAATGCATAACGAAAATGACATGGGAGGGAGAAGAGGGAAAGCAATTTAATGTACTAATATGCACAACAGGTTTCATGCTGTAATCTAGACCTGACATCAAAGTAAATATCTGTTTTATGTAGATTTCTACACCTGCAGCATTAGGCTACTAACAAATAATGTTACCATTAGGCTACTAAAAAATAATTTCTGGGGTGAGCCTATTTGCTATGGTAACCCAGCAACCTGTGTGTGTGTGTGTGCACGCGTGCAGTGCGTGAGGGAAGATGAGGGTGCATGCATGTGTATAAGAAGGGGTTCTTTTTTAGGCATACTGTCTTGCAATTGAACGTGAATAAGTTTACTACTTAAAAACATAAAAAGCTAAACATTATATCACGACATCGCTACAAATACAGTATGTGATTTAAATCAGCCAACATCAATGTAGGCTATAGGCTACGTAGATATGATAGATAGGCTACTTTATTGACGCTTGGTGAAACAGCATGGAGTGCATGTTTTCGGTTGAGATGCTTGTTCTTTTCCTTTTTTGAGTATGTAATGATCCCAAAACTTTACTTGAAAACTTTAGACATTCTCTGCCATCGCGCCAGCTAATTCAGAACATAGACATAATCTGAGATTCAGAATGTATCATGATTCACGCGCTAGTGGTGTGCTTCCCGAAAAACGGTCCGTGTGGAACAATAAAATCTCTGCGCGTGTAGTGCGCGTCATAGGAATTTAACGAGGCTTCGAGGCAGGGTTTTTGCCTCAAGTAATTTTTGAGTTATTCGAGTAACTCGATGAATCGTTTCAGCCCTAGCGTGCTGCTAATGGCTGGGGACTCCAGACGCACGTCTGCCGTTTGCCTTGGTTTTTCGTTATGAGTTGTTTTGTATTTGATTTCTTTTCATACATTCATTCTTCATTACACTAACATTGCATGCCGACACTGCTTAACTCTACTGACTAACCCATACATTGTGGCGGTTGTATATAGTTTTTCTTCTGTTGAAGTAAATTCTTTAATTATTTTGGCAATTTCGTGTCCGTGTCCTCCTTGGTTTTGTTACGTTCTGAGCCAGAATGTAACAAAGATGGGGCTCGTCTACTTGCGATTAGGCAAAAGTAATTGTTTTCAAAATGTGCTTAGTTCGATTGCTCGTAAATGAGTAATATTTGTTGGAGGACATCGGTATTTCTGCAGCGCTTTGTGGTCCATTGTTGGAGCGTTTGGTAAGTAGCTGTGCGCAAATTCAAAGTGATTTTCCCTGTTAGGCATAAGCGCTGTGTTTCCTTTGAGACACAACGTTTTTTTTTTCCTTTTGGTAGTGTTGTGGTGAACGCGAGTAGTAGCTCTGCTCGGGAGCACCTCCGCCGAGTTGTAGGTCGTTGCTGTTTGCCAGTCGCGGCCTGCGCTCCGCTGGAATTAGTGCGTAAATACCCCTCGCTGGTAACCGCATGAAGACCAGGGTTGAGCGTAATTAGGGTCTTGGGTGTTTAGTTAGCTGGGGGAATCATTTTGTGTTATTGTGCACGTCTGCTGTTTGTTTATTGCTAATATGGATGTTGAAAAATTTGTTAAGTCTCCTAATCGGGAATTTCTGGAAAGCTGCAAGAAAGAAACGTTGTTGCAAATTGCTGGACACTTTAAGATTCCTATTTCAGATGCAGAACGTAAACAGAAAGAGACTATTAAAAATGCATTGAAAACCGCGTTAATTGAAAAGGGAATTTTGGAAAAGCAGCCCATTGTTTGTGCAGCCTCTGCTTCTGCTGCATCGCTGCAGGAGCCTGTTAGTGCAGCACCTGTTGTTGGTGAAGAAATAACTGATAGCAAAATGACATTCCAGCAGAAGAGAGAATTGCTACAGTTGCAACTCGAGCATGAAAAAATAACGCACATTTCAGAAAATAATCGGATTGAATTGGAAAAAGCCCAATTAGATTTGGAGTTTCTAAAATTAAATCTGTTAAAAGATGGTAAGATAAAGTCTGAAGGTTTCATGGATGTCGGGCAGAATTTGAAATTGGTGCCGAAGTTTAATGAAGAGGATCCGGACACTTTCTTTTCCTTGTTTGAACGCGTTGCAGATGGAAGAAATTGGTCGGATGTTGATAAGTGTTTGCTTTTACAGTGTGTCTTAACAGGTAAAGCCCAGGAGGCGTATTCGTCGATTCAAAGACTTACGCTAACGTGAAATCTGTTGTGTTGCGGGCCTATGAACTTGTTCCAGAGGCATATCGTCAGAGATTCTGTGCAGGTGTAAAACTAGCAGATCAGGCGCATTTGGAGTTAAGCTAGAGAGACGGCGAAAAGCATTTTAGTCGCTGGTGTTCAGCAAGTGATGTTAAGACGCTGGATGATTTCACTAATTCAATGCTTGTAGAACAGTTTAAATCCTCTGTTTCGGAGCGCGTTGCAACATTCATCTCTGAGCATAAGGTTAAAACGCCAGAGGACGCCGCTGCACTGGCCGATGAATTTGTTTTAATTCATAAAAACAGTTTTCGTAACTTTAGTGTTGGGTAGAAAACAGGGCAGGGAGCTTATAGAGTTTTGCCTAAGTCTCCCATGCCATCACGAAAACGCGAGACAGACCTGGTTTGTAATTACTGTCATGAAATTGGGCATTGGAAGGTTGATTGTCCTGTACTTAACAGTAAACAAAAGCAGGATAATCAAGCGCAGGCTAGACCGACTGTTTTGGCATCGTCGTTGGCTATTAGGCCTGAAGTAAAGCTTGACATGATACCTAATGATTTGGCTGCAGATTGTCTAATGTCCTATCTGCCTTTCATTACAGATGGCCTTGTTTCTTTGTCGGGTCATGATGTTCCAGTGAGAATCCTGCGTGACACGGGAGCAGTTGATTCTTTTATTTTGCAGTCTGTGTTGCCTTTTTCTGAACAATCTTACACTGGAGACAATGTTCTTATTCGTGGCATTGGGATGAGCACTGTATCTGTTCCTCTACACAAACCTAACATTCAGTCCGATTTTGTGCAGGGAGAAGTGGTTTTGGGTGTTCGTCCAGCTCTGCCTGTGGATGGAGTTCATGTGATCCTGAGAAAATGCCATTGCGGGCAAAAGGGTTTGGGCTGACACGCCTTCACCTATTGTTTCTATAACCCAGAGTAATTGTGCTAATGAACAAGATCCTTCAAATGCAGTTTCTATGTCTCATTCTGATCAGTGCGCATCTTACGCTGATGATCAGAAGGAGAGTTCAAAGTCTGTGTTGTGTGTGTCTGATTTGTCCTCTTATGCCCTACTATGAATCGGTTTGCGTTAAACCTGTTTTAGCTTCTGCCCCAGTGCTTGATGTTGGCCCAGGTAACGAAACCGACGGTGAGCTTGTTTCACCCAGTGATGGAATGTCAAGGGGGCGTTTGACAAATTCAGAATGTTTGGCCCAGCTGGATAACTTGTTTGCATATTTGCCTCCGTCTCAGCGGGCCGAGTTGATTCAGCTCATTAATAAATATCCCGTTCTGTTTGGTGACACCCCATACAGAACAACATGGAGTGAACACGATATTGATGTAGGTGACTCTGTGCCGATTAAACAACGTTTTTATCGTGTGTCTCCAGATAAACGAAAGCTGATGGAAGCTGAGATTCAGTATATGCTTGAAAATAACATCGCTGTGCCTTCTTCGTCTGAACGGGCCTCTCCATGCATTCTCGTTGACAAACCGGACAAACCGGACAAAACGGTTCAGTTTTGCACAGATTTTCGTAAGGTGAACAGTGTCACTAAAAGTGATAGTTTCCCGATACCCCGAATTGAAGACTGCATTGACGAAGTGGGACCAGCCAAATTTGTAACTAAATTGGACCTTTTAAAAGGTTATTGGCAAGTGCCACTTACAGCTAGAGCAGGGACATCTCATCTTTTATTACACCATTTGGACTGTGTTCTTATACAGTAATGAGTTTCGGGTTACATAACGCACCAGCAAGTTTTCAGAGACTTATGAATCGTGTAATATCTGGTTTAGATGGATGTGCTGTATATCTTGACGATCTGGTCCTTTGTAGTGATACTTGGGTTTCGCACTTGCAGAAGCTCAAGTCAGTGTTCGATCGCTTGACCGAGGCGCAGCTTACGGTGAACCTGGCAAAGTGTGACTTTGTGTGTGTGTGTGTCGTACTGCAGTCGTCGCTGTCGGAGCTGTGTGTGTGTGTGTGTGTGTGTGTGTGTGTGTGTGTGTGTGTGTCATTATGTGTGTGTGTGTGTGTGTGTATGTGTGTGTGTGTGTGTGTGTGTGTGTGTGTCGTACTGCAGTCGGAGCTGTCGGAGCTGTGTGTGTATGTGTGTGTGTGTGTGTCATACTGCAGTCGGAGCTGTCGGAGCTGTGTGTGTGTGTGTGTCGTACTGCAGTCGTCGCTGCTGGAGCTGTGTGTGTGTGTGTGTGTGTGTCGTACTGCAGTCGTCGCTGTCGGAGCTGTGTGTGTGTGTGTGCTTGTGTGTGTGTGCGTGTGTGTGTGTGTGTGTGTGTGTGTGTGTGTGTGTGTGTGTGTGTGTCGTACTGCAGTCGTCGCTGTCGGAGCTGTTGAACTCTACTGAAGTGTCCATGCTGCTGCTTAACGACCGTAGGCCACTCCCTCCTATCGCTCCCGGGTGCAGTCGTCCTGGAGACAGCAGGCCGCCGCCCATCGCCCCGGCTGCCCCGCCCCCAGGGCTGAGGGCCAATGGGGAGCTGGAGGCGGGGCTGGGCGAGACTGGCTCGGGGGAGAGGCGGGGAAAGTAGGCGGAGATTTGTCTGATTGGTCGAATGGGGCCTGGACAGACATCAATGGCCATGTGCTCCTGGATGGAGATGGTGAGCTTCTGTCCTCTCCGCACCGTCATAGAGCTACACACACACACACACACACACACACACACACACACACACACACAGATATATACACACACACACACACACACACACACACAGAAGACACAGAGAGAGAGAGAGATGGGTGAGCTTCTGTCCTCTCCAGCACAGTCCTTAGCTACTGCGCTGCGCACACACACACACACACAGATATATACACACACACACAGAGAGAGAGAGGGAGAGATGGTGAGCTTCTGTCCTCTCCGCACAGTCATAGAGCTACACACACACGCACACACACACACACATATACACACACACACACACACACACACAGATATATACACACACACGCACACAGATATATATACACACACACACACAGAGAGAGAGAGAGGGAGAGAGATGGTGAGCTTCTTTCCTCTCCGCACCGTCATAGAGCTACACACACACGCACACACACAGATATATACACACACACACAGATATATACACACACACACACACACACACACACACACAGAGAGAGAGAGAGAGGGAGAGAGATGGTGAGCTTCTGTCCTCTCCGCACAGTCATAGAGCTACACACACACACGCACACAGATATATACACACAGACACACACACACACACACACACACACAGATATATACACACACACACACACACACACACACAGATATATACACACACACACACACAGATATATACACACACACACACACACACACACACACGCGCACACAGATATATACACACGCACACACACGCGCACACAGATATATACACACACACACACAGAGAGAGGAGAGAGGGAGAGAGATGGTGAGCTTCTTTCCTCTCCGCACCGTCATAGAGCTACACACACACACACAGACACACACACAGATACACAAACACACACACACACATATGTGAACCCCTTGAACAGTTTTCTGTTGTTTTATCATGATTTTCTTGTTTTATCATCACCAGTTTTTAAATATCAACTGTCAGGTATGTATATTTATCAAATGTATGGACTTTTTGAGAAGCCAAAAAATCATGAAAAATGGAATTCATGTATGTACAAAAGTATGGAATTAATGTATGGACAGTACAAAAGTATGGAATTGTTGGAGATCTGCATTGTCTATAGTGAGGTAATGTTAGATTACATTGCAAAAATATCACCATGCATTCATAACCCTCGTGATTCAGTGAGAGTGATCCCAAAACATCGGGAAAGTGACATTTCTGTATTACATTTTGTCAAGAGGAAAAATCAATAGCAAACTGTTCCCAACTGACTATAGCGCTGTGAACCGTTCCTGGCTGCGCCTGGCAAATCCGCCATCATAATAGCAATCCGCCATGGAACAAGCGTGCCTGTTGTTAAAGGAGAATTCCGGTGTGATATTGACCTAAAGTGTATTGAAACATGATACGAGTGTGAGCGTGATGTCACATAGCCCATCTCGGCTTGTCCCCTGCACTCCAAAAATCTGGCTAGTTAGCCGATGCTACCAACAGCTTTTTCAATAGTGGTGCTTCCCGCATCAGGCTAGCCATGCAAATAAATCACTGTTTTACACCCATTTACGAGGCTCAATGTATCTCCACACTTCATTGGTAGACTTCGAGGGCCCTGACATTTAAAAGCGAGACGGTGAGAACTTTGAAAAGCACTGGTAGTTTACTTACAAGGCGATTTATACAGACAGTATCTTCCAGTTTAAGCGTTTGCAGCCATCTTGAATTTAGTCACGATAAATTCGAGCAGCAGTAAGAATGAACAGGTATGATAAGGGATCAGATTCCAAAAATAATTCAGTGGAAATGCATGGATTCCAGTTGCTGTTACTGGAAGAAATGTCAGGGCCCTCGGAAGTCTACCAAGTGTGGAGATACATTGAGCCTCGTAAATGGGTGTAAAACAGTGATTTATTTGCAAGGCTAGCCCGATGCCGAAGCACCACTATTGAAAAAGCTGTTGGTAGCATCGGCTAACTAACCAGATTTTGGAGTGCAGGGGACAAGCCGAGATGGGCTATGATGACATCTATCACGCTTCACGGTATCATGTTTCAATACACTTTAGGTCAATATCACACCGGAATTCTCCTTTAAAGGGAATGTGAGATGACTCTCTGAATAGAAACAGCGCCCAAGATCCGCCCACAAAGCGATTTCCGCGAAGTCAATTGCGCTAAAGTGCAAGATATAGCCCATAGAGTCCATTAAAATCATTATATAGAATACCATAAACAGAGACCATTATGCTGTAGTGTGTGTGGGTGTGTGTGTGTGTGTGTGTGTGTGTGTGTGTGTGTTTCTGTGTTTCTTAGACAACACATTTAACACTCAACTCTGCCAAATGACCAAGAGCCACACCACTGCAGCAACACCTTATTATGCCGGCTCTCTGACACCGTGTGTGTTTGTGTGTGTGTGTGTTTGTGTGTGTGTGTGTGTGTCTCTCTCTCCCTCTCTCCCTGTCTCTCTCTCTCTCTCCCTCTCAATTCTCAAACTCTCAAATGGTGCTTTATTGCCATGACAAATATGACACTTGTGTTGTCAAAGCAGTTGTTACATACATATTTATACAGGTATAAACAAGTCATAGGGGTACATGGACAAAGTGTAAAGAGTTCAAAATATCGAGTTCTGAGTGTCTCAACACAAACTTCCAGACATACAATACATCAGGGCACATATATAAAAGTGGAGTGCGTAGAAACATACAATTAATCAGGGCACATACAGTGGGCAGTGCTTCGACTTGGCCAGCTTCACTTGCGGTCCGCGCATGGGATCACGCGACTTTAATTTGTATTTTCCCAGTGAGACGCTGCAACAACCCAAACAACCGGTAGATGGCTCAAGTGAGCAGGGTGTCTCGTAAAAAGAAATGGAGCCTGGAAAACCCTACACAGACTTCACTACAGACTTTAGCAGACTGGTTTAGAAATAATTTAATAGCCTGAAATATGCCTGCCCTGCCCTAATAAAGAAATATTTGGTTAACTGCGAGTGAATCCCGTTTGCAGCCATAGAAGAAACGCAGGACAAATTAAACTTTCTGGTTTTCTCCGAGTGCAACGATGATAGACAGACATCATTTGGACAAAATATAGAGCATATTAACCTCCGTTGCTCAGCCAAATGCCTTCCTGTTACGTCCTGTAATCACGGAGTTACAGGCGATAAACAATTTTTGATGGTCACAAGTTTACTTCATTAGCGGTTTATTTTTTTGATTATTAAAGAGTGTTTTTCATTTAAAGGTTTGACTTTGTGCTTATTCAGTAGAGCATTTAGTGTTCTCCCCAATCCCAGACGTTCACATTGCATGTTTGTTTGTAATGGATGCAACCGCTATAAACCCGACGGCAATGAGTTGTTAACAGACATGAACCAAGACATATAGCCCACGCAGCAATCTAGGGACTGTTCTTTATTTATTGAAGGGGCCACCGGAGGAATTTTGAGTGCTTCAGTCAAAAGTTGCATGACCCTTCCTTGCCTGCTAGAAATTGTTCAATGACCCTCCGACAGAATTGTTAAAAAGACATGACTCTTCCCTGCCAATTGTCGCTGTCTTCCGCCAGCTGCTTTCGCCACAGCCACACACTGTGATAACGTTCTTAAATCAATCTTTCCCGTGAGCTTGCATGCTACCAGTCCTTCCTTTTCAAATGTGTTGCGCCTGTTTGCACAATTTCACAAATAATCATATGTGATTAATAGTATGACAAATAATCCCTGTTCACGGGGACCGAAACAATGCATGCCAACTTTATCCGTGTTTATCACGTATTTTAACTTTCCCCGCTGTCTTGCCGTTTTAATGTTTTCCCGTAGAATATCCCATATTTTAATACTCTCATAACAGCCCTGCCATCGGGCCTGTCTCTGTGTTGCCCTGTTGCTACCCCTTGCCCTTCCAACGAAACAGATGTCTTCAAATCATCGTTTTCCTTGCTTGAAGTTAAGCTTAAGTTTAACGCCGTGATTGTCGTGAGAGCACGATTCATTGGCGCTTGCAGGTTCGGCCTTATGTCTACGTGCGCACCTGAGGCTACTCAGCTACTAGAGAAAGAATTTCCCCTGTTTGTATGTTCACTCCAAGTTGGCCTACCATAACTTACCAACTCTGCACTGTAGACCCTAACTGGCTATTTATATTTTTCTGTGAAATAAGCAAATGTATTTGTTCAACTTTATGAAGCAGAATTACGCACTAGGCTACTTGGAACATAACACATTTGACAAAGGACAGATGAATGTTGCTAGTGACAAAATATTAACTTTCAGTGTTTTACGATGTCTTTGTCATGGGGAAGTGTTTTTCCCCATGCATTTATTCTAGGCTACTGTCAGTGACTGCCGTGAGAGAAGCGGGTTCTGTGTTTTGTTCATGTCAGTGACTGACGCGAGAGAAGCGGGGTCTGTGTTGTGTTGCGTTGCGTTAATTTATTTTCAATTGGGCATGCCGTGCCGTGTCGTCCACAGCTCAGTTCTGACAAAGCCGAAATTACTCCTTTTGAAACAATGAGTGCAGGAAGCGCATTTGTATGGTTATATTGCTTGACAGGGGGATCCCAAGCAGCTTTCAGCCATAAGGCTACTTTGAGAACATTTCATAATTCACCCGACACTAATATTCAAAATGTTGAAAAGTATTTCGGCATAGCCTATTAACTGACCACCCGATTCACGTTGACTGGGGTGCAGGGGGGGTCATCAGACATTTGTGCCCAGTAAATCCGGCCCTGCTCCCAACGAATCACACCTTCCCACCAGCTGTGACAGCTTAAAAGAAGTCAAGAGGACTCCTAACTCACAGATCTATTCACAAACCGGTTTTGTGGCATTTCGCCTGTTTTGAAATCCTATGCGGCTACAGGAGCTTCCGATCGTGAGGAAGCAATTTTGCATTGTAGGCATAACTAACATGCAATAACACCACTAACAACAACCAAAACTAGGCTACTCATTGTCAACATGTAAATTAAATGTAACATTATTGTGAATGAAATTAAAATGTTCTGTTTTGCAAACCTAGGCATAGGCATAGTAACAGATTAGGCTAATTTAATAATGTTACAAAGATACTACATCAATCCATATGTTTCATTAGGCTACTAGGCTATTTGTTTTGCCTTACTCTTGATTCATTTAGGCTAGGCCTTTTTATTCAGTTATTCATCATCTTCCGTCCTTGTGTAGCGACGCATTCTCAGACCTGTCACCTGCCACTCATCGTAAGGGAGGTGTTTGGAATCATTCCTCATGTTACAATCATCAGCCAATCAAGGTGGTCACTTCAGTCAAGCTCGTGCATGAGTAATAACGTCATTCATAGCAACTAAGACTCACTCACTCTTAGACTGTTAGTCAAAGATTCTAGAAGCTCAGCTCCAGAATCTGTTCAGGAGTTGTCATTTTTTCCTTACTAAGAGTAGCCTAGGTCTGAAAGGCTTTGTGAATAATTTAATAAGAGAAACTCCTATAGCTAAAATCTTTTATTGCTATTTAGGAGTAGCCTACTCCTAGTGGTAAGATAAAAGGCTTTGTGAATATGGCCCCTGGTGTCAAACCCAATGCATAGCCCATTTACACAAAATAATGGTCGAATATTAGGCTACTGGTCATCATTGTTATTTAAGAACATGCAGAGCACCAAAAACATCTTGCTCGTAAAAAATCATCATACCGCACATTGTGGCGGGTCTGTTATTTAACATACTTACTGTAGGCTGCAAACCACAGGCCTTTATTTTGAGCAAGCCTGCATTCGAGGCAGGCCTTCTGTTGAAGAATTTTATATAAAGCCTGTGCTAACAGTAATCCTCCTGCCCCCGCTACCACAGCTGTGGATAGTGTGGAATGCAAGTAATAACACAATCCAATGTGTGTCTCAATTGTCCCCCGCTGACCACCTCACACATTTCTCTAGATTTTGCAACGACCTTACATGACACAATGCCATAAAATGCCAGTGTTTAGGACACCGAATAATGTTTGTAATGATACCAGTTAGGCCTACGTTCAACAGTATAAGTGTAATGATCTATTCATTGTCGAAGGTGCATGTTGAAGTGAAATTCTTACTTTGGAAAACAAACATTTGCCGATATCATTGGATAGGGAATAGGCCTACTTGTTTATTTTTTACGTAGCCTACAATGGCCAGTTCAGACAAAGCCGAAATTACTAATTTTGAAACATTTGTATGGTTATATTGCTTGACTTAAATCCCAGAGAGTAGGCTAGGCTACCGCACCCCCACAGTGATGGGCCTAGCGGTCTTCTGGCGTTCAGTGTGGGGTATAAACAAGCTGAGAATTTAGCGTTTATTAACCTCTGCCTGTCACAGGCGTGGGGAGCTGAAGCTTGGGATACAGTTACTACAGTAACAGTATTTTATTTTACTTCTTATGGAATATATTTTTTTTTCACTTTT
>NC_063210.1:28578140-28585640 GCF_017589495.1 Alosa alosa | reverse complement strand
GAACTGTTAAGCTATTTGAAGTAGCATGTGCATTTGATCTGTTTATGGAGGACTCTTACCTTTCTAAGACTGTAAAATATCAATCATTAATATCTACCATTGAAAACCTTGGCTACAGATGCCAGCTTATTGTGCTAGTGTTTGGTAGTCTAGGGCATGTACACAGGCTGGCGACCCGGGGACTTTGTATTGGGGGCTATTGAAAACAAGAGCCAAACAGTTGGTAAAGTACTGCTCAATTTCAGCCATTATAGGAAGCATGTTTATTTGGAAAAGGAGATGTTTTCTGTACCCCTGAAATTGTACTGCCATACATAACAAGGCGCTGATGTGGATTAATCTGTTTGATCATTCAAAACATTTGATTCCTAATGAAAATTTACTTGTAATATGGAATTGAATAAAGTATCTAATATGTGTGTGTGTGTGAGCGTGTGAGCTATTAGTAATGCATGTGAAGCATGCGTGTGTGTGCGTGTGTGAGTGTCTGTGTGTGAGCTATTAGTAATGCATGTGAAGCATGCGTGTGTGTGTGTGAGCTATTAGTAATGCATATGAAGCATGCGTGAGTGTGTGTGCGTGTGTGTGAGCTATTAGTAATGCATGTGAAGCATGCGTGTGTGTGTGTGAGCTATTAGTAATGCATGTGAAGCATGCGTGAGTGTGTGTGTGAGCTATTAGCAATGCATGTGAAGCATTAAGTAACGCATAAATCATGAATTAATTGATCCAAATTCATGATAATTCATGTACCCTTACCATAAAGTGTGAGTGTGTGTGTGTGTGTGCACCCTTACCATAAAGTTTTATTGAGAATTCAAATATCTCCTCATATTTTTACATCCTGAAGAAAATAATAATTATAATAATAAGCTTTGTTTGTATAGCACCTTTCATACACAGAATGCAGCTCAAAGTGCTTTACATTTGAAGCATGTAACACAATAATAGTCAGTCAGTCATTATCAATCACTTTTCTTCATTGCTGTGGCCGTTTATGATTCACTCAGCAACATATCAAAAATATAGAAAATGACATGTCATAAGACTGGCAGCCTTAACCCTCTTACCCCCCCACAAGCACGCCATATGGCAACTGTGGCAAGGACAAACTCCCATATTCCAGGAAGAAACCTTGAGCAGAACCTGACTTAATAGGGGGAGCCCATCTGCTTCTGGCTGGCTGCGCCCTCCAATAGTAGCAGATGTAGAATAATCTGAAAATGTAGTCTACAGGATAAGATGAGTTAACTAAAAGCTTTCCTATACAGGTATGTTTTCAGATCTAAAAATATTTACTGAACTCGCCTGCTTCATGTACAGAGGCAGGGTGTTCCATAGTTTGGGGGCATAATGGATAAAAGCAGCTTCTCCACTTTGTTTGTGGAGCACTTTGGGTACGATTAAAAGATTAGAATTGGATGATCTAAGTTTCCTTTGTGGTTGATAAGATATTAAAAGCTCAGAGATATATGAAGGTGCTATGCCATTCAGAGCTTTGTAAGTAATTAACATAACCTTAAAATCAATTCTATAGGAAATAGGAAGCCAGTGCAGTTCAGCCAACACAGGGGTGATGTGTTCTCTCTTCTTAGTCTTAGTTAAAAGTCTAGCCGCAGAGTTCTGTATGAGTGCCAATTTCTTTAGATGTTTTTTTGGGAAGACCAGTGAAAAGTGCATTGCAGTAGTCTAACCTGCTAGTGATAAAGGCGTGAATTAGTTTTTCTGCATCTTGTTGAGTTAAAAAGGGCCGCACTTTGGCAATGTTTCTCAAGTGGAAATAGGCTGTCTGAGTAACTTTACTGATATGGGGCTTAAAACTTAACTCTGCATCTAAGATGACACCGAGGCTTGTTACTTTTGTTTGACCTGGTGCGCCAAGTTCCCAGATTACTAAGAACAATATCTCGCTTTAGTTTTGGTCCAACCAAAAGTACCTCTGTTTTGTCATCATTTAGTTTCAAAATTTTTTTGCTCATCCACTGATTAATGGAGGTTAGGCATGCAGTGAGGGAGCAAAGGCCATCTATTAGTTGGCTCCACAGAAATATACAATTGGGTATCATCTCATGAGCTGTGGAAGTTTACATTATGCTGACTTATGACGTTTCCCAACGGAAGCATATATAGGGAAAATAGCAGGGGACCAAGGCAGCTTCCCTGGGCCACACCAAAAGGCAAGTAATGTTTTTCAGAAAATCTCTGCCAGTAATGTAGGTTTGAAACCAGTTTAGAGCATTATCAGAGAGACCCACCCACTTCGCAAGGCGGTGAATCAGGATGCTATGATCAATGGTGTCAAATGCCGCACTCAAATCCAGAAGAATAAGGATTGAGACTTTGTTTGAGTCAGTAGCCAGTCTGAGATCATTGACTATTTTTACTAGAGCCGTTCTGTGCTGTGATTTGATCTAAAACCTGATTGGAATTTTTCAAAGATACTGTTTTCGTTGAGGGAGGCCTGATTACAAACGACTTTTTCAAGTACTTTGCTCAGGAATGGTAGATTTGATATAGGCCTGTAGTTGCTCAAATTGGTATGGTCAAGATTTGACTTTTTAAGTAAAGGTTTCACAACAGCGGTTTTAAAAGCAGTTGGAAATATACCTGTTTCTAATGAGGTATTTATTACCTTGAGAATAAAGGGAGCTAAGCTATCATATACTTTTTTGAGGAATCTAGTAGGGATTGGATCCAAAACACATGTTGAGGAGCCGGTTTGAGTTATAATTTTACTAAGCTCAGATTGAGTAAATAGTGCTAAAGAACCTTAATTTTGGGGGCTGTTTTTGGGTGTACTATCAAACATATTACTTGTGTTACCAATAGCCTCCCTTATAGAAATGACTTTGTTTTTGAAGTCTACAAATTCTTTCTCGTGATCTTAGAGAGGATGCCTGACTGAGTGTATCAAAAGGTGTTTGATGCAATAGCCTATCAATGGTAGAGAACAACACCCTAGAGTTTCCACTGTTTTCAGCACTTACCTTAGAGAAGTGGTTCCTTCTCTCATTCCGAATAGCTCTATTATAATTTGCTATTTTTTCTTTTAGAATGGCACGGTGAACCTGTAACTTAGTTTTTCTCCATGTTCTCTCAGCTTTTCTACATGATCTTTTTAGATCATGGGTATTTTCGTTCATCCAAGGTGTCAGTTTGCTACAGGGCCTTTTTTTAGTCTTTAAGGGTGCCACTCTGTCAAGCAGAGCGCCTAATTCACGATTGAAAGCCTCTACCATTTGATCAATGGGATGATGTAAAATATCTATAAGAGCTATGAACTAGTCTATAAGAGCTATGAACTGCTGTTCTGCTCTAATGTCCAAGAGTCGCGATTTGATTGCAATTTCGGGATGAATTTTTTGAGTATGTAGTACTATATTAAAAGATACACAATAATGATCAGACATATTTATGTCATTTACTGATAAGTCTGTGACTTCTATCCCTCTAGAAATGACTAGATCGAGGGTGTTGCCAAGGTTGTGGGTGGGTCCTGTAACATGCTGCTTTAGCTCTAAACTGTCCAACACATTAAAGAACTTACTGGCTTTAGCATCAGTTGTCTTATTGACATGAATATTAAAGTCGCCATTTACAATTATCCGATCATAGCTAGTGATGATGAGCGACATAAGTTCAGAAAACTGGTCGAGAAAGCCAGTCCATAGTTTAGGAGGGCGGTGTAAGGTTAATAGAAGTACAGCTGGGTCAGCCTTCAGAGTGAGGGCAATATACTCAAAGGAAGCGAATTCGCCAAAGTTGACTCTAGTGCAGCTATATTTGTTTGAGAGAATGGAGGCAATTCCACCACCTCGTTTGCCTTGTCTAATTGAGTGGAAGAAATTATAATTTGGGGGACAAGTTTCAACAAGAACAGCTTCAGCTGTCTGAAGTCAGCCAGGTTTCAACAAGAAACAGAAAATCCAATTTTTTTTCACTAATAAAATCATTGATTGCAAAGGTTTTGGTAGTAAGTGCACCTATATTTAGTAAACCCATATTAGCTGAAAATGCCTCTGGCTTTTGAGGAATATGCTGAGGTATGGAAAGAATATTTGTTAGATTTCTAGTTTTAAATTTGTCTTTTTCTTTTACTATAATGTTGGGTAGAAATCAACGTTGAATAGAACTATAAGCATAAGTCATGCTATTGCATGACGCAGCTTGATCTATGGTAGTAGTATTGTATGTTACCCTGCAGAAAACATTCTCAGACTCATCCACATGTATAATGCCATTCGAATTAATACCTGGGGGGCGTGAATCTGTAATATTTTCTACAGAATGTCAATGCCTCAGTGTGGACGCACACACACACACACACACACACTTCAGACTAGATTAATGAATGTAAATGTTGTAATGAGAGCATCTCAGCAGGACCTTAGGAGAAAGAGAGGGGGGGGGAGAGAGGGATGGAGTGGGAGAGAGAGAGAGAGATGGAGCGGGAGAGAGGGAGGGGAAGAGAAAGCATTTAGCCGTGTATGAATGCAACACAGTGTAATAGAATAGTTCATCTGGGTAGTCTTTAGTAGCTCTGCAGAGGAGGAACCGGTAACACTCCATAATAAGGTCCCATAATAAATAGCAAACTAGTAATTACCTAACCCTTTGTTAATATTTGCTAATTGTTACTAAAATATCTATTTGGCACAAGTTAATAGTTTTTTCATCATTAATTAAATATTAGTTGTTTGCATAAAATCTGTATGTTAATGTTTTAACAAATCTATTAACTAATATTGTACTAATATATGTTAATAGTTAACTAAATATATTTTTGGCACTAATTAACAGTTATTTCTTACATCATTTAAATGTTAAATGTTTATTTACAAACTATATGCTAATGTAAAAGTTAATGACATATTATTATTTATCTAGCTTTTCTGATTAGCTTTGTGGAGAATTTATGGAATTTATGGTTTATGGTCTTGTGGGGTGTATAAGGCACCCTACTGCCAGTGGTTGGTTGTGTGAGAGTTTGCACACCTCTTCTTCCACTTCATCCTTATTGGATACCTCTGTGGTTGGCTGTCCTGTAATTGGTGACCCTCTGTCTAGTCTTTGAAAGTAGTGTACTCTTTGCCTTTGGAAGTACCATTTGGTTGCTGCTTGAATTTGGTGAAATTCAGGAGAGGGGGGTGTAACAGAGTTAGAAATGTAGTTTAGTGTTTGTATGTGATTTTCGCCGTAATTAAGCAGCTTTATTGAGATTGGTGTTTTGGAGCCCCCTTTGGAGAAACGCTATACTGCAGCTCTGCTGCGTTTTGTCCTTGTATTGTTGCCATAGCCGATTCAGAAGCGGTATGCTTTGCATTGCGTAGGTTGACTCTATAAAGTACTCCCCACTTTGTTTTAATTTTGTAACTGTAAAATGTTGTTTAAGTTGAAAACTTTGATATACCACCTGTATTATGTTACTTTACATGTATTGTTAAGATTTGGGTGCAATTCTAGCAACTTAGAGAACGTTTATTAATGTTTTCATTCTGACCAGGAGTTCATACACACTGAGTCTAACGTGACTAGCTGTAAACTCCGCTAGTAACTTTCCATGCATTCAGTGTAGTTAAGCTTAGTGTGCATGGAAAGTGCAATTCAGTCTAGCAGGAAATGAATGTACATTTAGTTTAGCATTATGTTTATGCATTACCTCCGTATGGTCTACGTCTGTGAGTGTTTAGTGAGTCTCAGAATATTAATAAACTGTCGTTCTGTGCACCTGTACATTCCATGTCGCATGTGTCTCTTGCTAGTTGGGCTGACAGTGATGGTATAGGAATGATGCATGTAATATAGCCCATTCAACTACTTGTTGTTTTGTTTGAACTTTTCCTAAAGGAATAAATGTGATAAGCCAGTTTTGGTCTCAGTCCCTTCACCGTCTGAGTAGTTATATATTACTAATATATTAATAAAGCTTAACCAACTTTATTATAAGGGTCCCCCATACTGATAGTTATACATTACTAATATATTAATTAAGCTCAACCAACTTTATTATAAGGGGCCCCACACTTATAGCTATATACTACTAATATATTAATTAACAAGAGTGACGGCATGTCAAGGTAGCTCCGTGTTTTTTTCTTGAATTTCCCCTTGGGGATCAATAAAGTATCTATCTATCTATCTAAGGGTCCTATGGAGAGTGGTTCATATTGGGATAGGCAGAAGCACAGTTTAATAACAATTAGTTAAATAAACATTTAACATTTAAATGATTCAAGAAATAACTGTTAATTAGTGCCAAAAAGACATTTAGTTAACTATTAACACATATTAATACAATATTAGTTAATAGATTTGCTAAAACATTAACATACAGATTTTATGCAAACAACTAATATTTAATTAATGATTAAAAAACTATTAACTTGTGCCAAATAGATATGTTAGTAACAATTAACAAATATTAACAAAGGGTTAGGTAATTACTAGTTTGCTATTTATTATGGCACCTTATTATGGAGTGTTACCGAGGAACCAGAACACAATGGAAATCCCTCAAGTTCCTGCAGGGGGAAGACCCTTCAGTCCCTTAGTCTCCTCTATATATCTCACACCACTAGGAGTTCTCACACCACTAGGAGTTCTCACACCTCTAAATATCTCACACCACTAGGAGTTCTCACACCACTAGGAGTTCTCACACCTCTAAATATCTCACACCACTAGGAGTTCTCACACCACTAGGAGTTCTCACGCCTCTATATATCTCACACCACTAGGAGTTCTCACACTACTAGGAGTTCTCACGCCACTAGGAGTTCTCACGCCTCTATATATCTCACACCACTAGGAGTTCTCACACCTCTAAATATCTCACACCACTAGGAGTTCTCACACCACTAGGAGTTCTCACGCCACTAGGAGTTCTCACACCACTAGGAGTTCTCACACCACTAGGCACTAGGAGTTCTCACACCTCTAAATATCTCACACCACTAGGAGTTCTCACACCTCTAAATATCTCACACCACTAGGAGTTCTCACACCACTAGGAGTTCTCACGCCACTAGGAGTTCTCACACCACTAGGAGTTCTCACACCACTAGGCACTAGGAGTTCTCACACCTCTAAATATCTCACACCACTAGGAGTTCTCACACCACTAGGAGTTCTCACACCACTAGGAGTTCTCACGCCTCTATATATCTCACACCACTAGGAGTTCTCACACCACTAGGAGTTCTCACACACCACTAGGGAGTTCTCAGCCTCCTAAATATCTCACAAGTTCTCCACGCTAGGAGTTCTCACACCACTAGGAGTTCTCACACCACTAGGAGTTCTCACTAGGAGTTCTCACACCACTAGGAGTTCTCACACCTCTAAATATCTCACACCACTAGGAGTTCTCACACCACTAGGAGTTCTCACACCACTAGGAGTTCTCACGCCTCTAAATATCACTACCACTAGAGTTCTCACACCACTAGGAGTTCTCACACCACTAAGTTCTCCTCACACCACTAGGAGTTCTCACACCAC
>NC_063210.1:28555640-28568140 GCF_017589495.1 Alosa alosa | reverse complement strand
ACACACACACACACAAACACACATACCCACACACACACACACACACACACACACACACATACCCACACACACACACACACACACACACTTACACTGTAGTTTTGTCCTAATTTCTTCTCCTACATCTGTTGTAAGTGTGTGTGTTCATGTCTGTGGCATTTGTGTGGGTTTATATGTATGTGTGTGTGCGTGTGTGTGTTGTTAAGACCACCAGGCTCGTTTGTGGTGATTTAACATGAGACCACACGTAGATAAGCGCTAACAAATATTTATTAAAGTAATAATGTCAAACGTAAACTACAGTCAGTATCCATGAAATGGTGAAAAAATAAAGGTGTAGTGTAAATCAGGGTAAAATGTAAATGTATCTAAAATAAAGGTAAATCAGGGAAATAAATGGAAATTAAAATAAGGTGGAATCAGGAATGGAAGCCCAAAATGGGGCAGAATGGAATGGAATGGCTGGGATGGATCGACTAGCAACACCTGTGTACTGACACACACACACACACACACATATACATAAACATACACACACACACACACACTCGTATACATACACACACACACACACACACACACACACATATACATACACATACACACACACACACACACACACAGTGGGTCCCAGTTAAGTTTGGACGGGTTCCTTCATGAATCACGCACCACATTTTCTCAGCAGAAATGGCACAAACTGCAGTTGACACAAACAACCACAAGGTGTCACTTGGGAGTTCTGCCACTACTATTTTTGATGCGACTTGACTTAACTGCTTCCATGAAGCAGTGAGCCATTACCAAACATATATAATAATACAGTAGCGTGAGTTTATATATCTTATACCCTATTTGTCACGGTTACTTATAGATTTGATAGTGTAACGATAAGTGCATGACTTTCAGTGGGGCACTGCAGTTTGCTTGGTTCTAAAACAGACAAAACATTCTAATATGAAAATGTAGATGCAATTGTTGTAAAATGGTGCAGCTCCTTTAAGAAAGCACCGTGTGCAGGGATGGAGAGAGAGAAAGCGAGAGGGGATATGTAGGATAGGATAGGATAGGATAAAAAAATAAATCCGCAGATAAAACCAATTATCCTCATTCATTGCAACCGCAGCATGCCTGCTTGCCGACAGTCAAACGAAAAAGATATCAACGCACCTTTTGCGTTAAACACCTGGACAAATGATTTAGCTAATTGATTATAGCCTGCACACCAGCAATTGTTGAACATTTACCTGACAGTACAAGACAGTAGCCCAGCCTAACAAGCATGCTGCATGTTGTAGGCCTACTGTAGAAATTTCACTTAAATTGCAGCCGCAACATGCCTGCTTGCCGACGTTCAAACGACAACGAAAAAGATATCAAAGCAACAAGAGGGTTGACTCTGAATGACACGGAGTTCAGACTCATATTGCTCCTCATATTATAACCATCTATAAAAAAAGTGTTTTTTCTTTTCTTTTTGAGCACGTCCGAATCCCAGGACATAACGCACTGGGCCTTATAATAGGCTCGAGATATAATTCCAAAGGGGCAGATAAGGGCCTACTGCACTTAAACTTAAAAAGATAGAACAATGCTTCCCGAAATTTGAAATTGCGATCAGTGACTGGCATCGGGTGAAGCTTTTCAAGTTGAACAGGCTATCTCATGATTTCATGCACGCAAGTTCATGCATCTGTCAAGGATTCGCTGGGGCCTCGCACCCCTTGCGACGGCCCTGCAGCTCCTCCTAAGACAGCGAGGAAAAAGTTAAAATATGCGATAAACCCGGGAAAAGTTGACAGGTTTGTTTCGGTCCCGGTGATTCTGTGAAATTGTGCAAACGACCAAATTGCTCCCAAATTGACCCAGTAGCCTACAGAAGGCATCAATAAATTGTTGGGACTGGGGAGGGTCATGCGTTTTTTCTCAATCACTTTGGAGGGTCATAGAAAAAATTCTTGCTGGCGAGGGAGGGTCACGTCTTTTTTGACTAACGCCCAAAACTCCTCCGGTAGCCCCTTAAATAAACTAGATGTACCCCAGAGCGGTACAAAATATGACCGCCGCCCAGTCCAGCACATTTTTTCCTCAAAAATAAATCACGCTGAAAGGCCTATATGATTTTAACTGTCTCACTAAATTGCATTATCCACACTCAATTCTCACTGGTATCTGCTAGACAACAAGTACCAAAACATGATTAGTTCATAGATTTCACATGTAAAATTCATTTGATACAACCCCACCCCATCTTGCCTGTTCATAAATTGAGAAATTCTTGTGTGTGTGTACATGTTTATGTTTATGTGTGTGTGTGTGTGCGTGTGTATCTGTTTATGCACATGTGTGCACATGGAATGGGTTAACATGACCCCTGGAGGCAAACATACAGAAAAATTGGTCATCCTAGGCCCCACGGTTCTCAAGATATTCACAGAAAACTGTGTCTGCCCCACCCTCCTTCGGGGTCCAGTCCAGCGGGGGCTACAGATCAAACAAAAATGATGGTTCCATGCCATCCATGTGGTGTTACATGCCCACCAAGTTTAGTGTACGGTCTTTCAGTGTCGGGAATCCTTGTTGGTGTAATGGGTCACTAAATGTACACATAAATTATTTTATTGTAAGGCCCCCATGAACGAAAGTTCACAAAACTTGGCATGCATGTGTGTGTGTGTGTGCGTGTGTATCTGTTTATGCACATGTGTGCACATGGAATGGGTTAACATGACCCCTGGAGGCAAACATACAGAAAAATTGGTCATCCTAGGCCCCACGGTTCTCAAGATATTCACAGAAAACTGTGTCTGCCCCACCCTCCTTCGGGGTCCAGTCCAGCGGGGGCTACAGATCAAACAAAAATGATGGTTCCATGCCATCCATGTGGTGTTACATGCCCACCAAGTTTCGTGTACCCCGTCTTTCAGTGTCCCGAACTTTGTTGGTGTAATGGGTCACTAAATGTACACATAAATTATTTTATTGTAAGGCCCCCATGAACGAAAGTTCACAAAACTTGGCATGCATGTGTGTGTGTGTGTGCGTGTGTATCTGTTTATGCACATGTGTGCACATGGAATGGGTTAACATGACCCCTGGAGGCAAACATACAGAAAAATTGGTCATCCTAGGCCCCACGGTTCTCGAGATATTCACAGAAAACTGTGTCTGCCCCACCCTCCTTCGGGGTCCAGTCCAGCGGGGGCTACAGATCAAACAAAAATGATGGTTCCATGCCATCCATGTGGTGTTACATGCCCACCAAGTTTAGGTATGCCCGGTCTTTCAGTGTCGGGAATCCTTGTTGGTGTAATGGGTCACTAAATGTACACATAAATTATTTTATTGTAAGGCCCCCATGAACGAAAGTTCACAAAACTTGGCATGCATGTGTGTGTGTGTGTGCGTGTGTATCTGTTTATGCACATGTGTGCACATGGAATGGGTTAACATGACCCCTGGAGGCAAACATACAGAAAAATTGGTCCTCCTAGGCCCTACGGTTCTCAAGATATTCACAGAAAACTGTGTCTGCCCCACCCTCCTTCGGGGTCCAGTCCAGCGGGGGCTACAGATCAAACAAAAATGATGGTTCCATGCCATCCATGTGGTGTTACATGCCCACCAAGTTTCGTGTACCCGGTCTTTCAGTGTCCGGGAATCCTTGTTGGTGTACGGTCACTAAATGTACACATAAATTATTTTATTGTAAGGCCCCCATGAACGAAAGTTCACAAAACTTGGCATGCATGTGTGTGTGTGAGAGAAGCGTACCAACATTTATAAATATCTGTAATCATTATATGAACTGATGAATTAGCCCTTAGAACCCGATTGATGCAAAGTGCGTCAAAAAACACACCCTTTCTTCTCTGTTACATTGCTCCGCAACTGTTCATCGCTTAGAGATGAAACCTTTATTGCGATGACAGAGCAGAAGTGGGGCTTTCCAACGAAATCATGAAATTAAATCAAATTGCATCATATTTACAGTCTATACTTTCATGCTCACTCCGCGCACCCATTACCTTCGCTTTGAATTACCAAGAAACTCGCGGATCACATAGATATGGCAAGCATATCAGATGAAAGAGGGACACAGGGCTATCCATTGGTACCTAGTATATTGATCCTTCTGGCTTATAAAACAGACGAAAACCAACGCTGTACACTCTACTCGCTGCTCTCGCTTGAATTACTCTCGCAAACCCTTGATCACATAGATATGGCAAGCATATCAGATGAAAGAGGGGACACAGGGCTATCCATTGGTACCTAGTATATTGATCCTTCTGGCTTATAAAAACAGACGAAAACCAACGCTGCACACTCTACTCGCTGCTCTCGTTTGAATTACTCATGGATCCGGGATCGGATAGATATGCCACGCATGTCAGATGAAAGAGGAGACACAGAGCTATCATCTGATACCAAGTATATCCTTCTGGGTGATAAAACAGACGAAGTGACAGTAAAATAATAACTTCATATAGCTGGACTTACCCCACGTTTTTGTCTGTTTTTTGTGGCAAAGCATGTTTATAATCCAACGCTATTGTGTGTTTCTCAAAGAATGTTCATAATCCGTTTTTGAGATCCTAGCAAATTCCTGCATGGCATCCAATTCAAGGCTCACATTGCATCCCAATTTGTTCTACAAAGAAACACCTTTTTTGCCTTTACTTTGTTCATGGCAATGCAGTAAAAAGTTGTAGAGAATGTAGAGTGCAGACACCATAGGCACACACAGGCTAACACGTAAACTCAGGTCAAGTCAGGTGAGATCAGTTCGTGTCACAGATATGCACAGAAACGTCATTTTTAATCACTAAATAAAAAAATGGCATTTATTTCTATAAGGCGCACACCACATATTTCTGTAAATTGCTCAGCCCCAGAGAATCCCTCCACCATGGCAATGATATTGCCAGATTCAGGACAGTCTGCCATACACACACATGAAATGCATGTAGAGCTATTAGCTTGCATATTTTGACATGTCAAAATATAAGAATTTGTATAATACGTTTTTTATATTTTAATTCTTTAAAAATCAATTAGATTCCCCTTCAGCACCTGAGAAGTGTTGCCTGTAAAGTTTCCGGGAAGTGACCTAGCGAGACTGCCACCTAGTGATAAAACCACAAAAATAAATGGCTTGGTTTTGACCCTACGTGCATGCGTCACTGATTCGACCCAAAGCGGCACTCAAAGTGTTACACTGTGGGCCAGATGTACGTACATTTGATAACGCTTTAGAATAACATGTGCTTATTAGGTATTAACAGTGCATAATAAGCAGTTAACAATTCATTACTAACAGTTAGTTAACTGTTGTTATCCTTTAATAACATTAACTAACTGTTAACATGCAGCGTGTAAGTGTTAATAAGCAGCCTTTTAAGTTACTTACAAGCATATTTGTTAACAGTTGTAAGTGTTAACAAGCAGCTTGTTAATGCTTGTTAATGGTGTATAAGACAAAGAGGTGGATAACTAAAACACTTATAAGACCTTTCTTACCTATTTGTAGTAAATTTTACAGCCCCCCAATCTAAAGCGAGGACCATGTAGCCTATAGCTCCACAAGCCCGACCTTCTATCTCTATATATCTACTGTCTCTATCTATCTAGCTCGGTCAAGCTGTGAGAAATGCACCTTCAATATTGCTGCAGCAAGCAGGATTCCAACCCTGGGCTCCTGTGTCATAAAGTGACCTGCTACTGTAGCAGGGTAAGCAGGTCCTGCTCTCTGTTGTCTGTCTCTCACTGATTACCATGATTGACGAACCTGCCCAGTCATTAGCCTTTCACTGATATATTGGCGGAAAAGGTGCTTCCGTGAGCTTTCTACTTTTTCCCCTTCTGGGGACCTGATCATAGTGTTGCAGTGAAATGCACTGGTTTGGCTGACTGGTTGGCGTTCTGATGGGTACTTTCTTTGGCCAAATTAAGCTGTTTTGTGCTAAGGAGTTGCGGCTACTAGGCGGCGTGATTTGTTCAGTTTGGACAGGGCTGGTCCCTCATAGGATTTCATTCTGTGTGGCTTGAAGAGACTGCACATTTGATCGTGGAAGAAGATTGGCCACCTGGTGCATTGCCTGCCATCACCAGCGGGCTGCTGTTTTGTCTCTGGATGTTTATTTTCTTTTGTGCAACTGTCATTTTGTGTTATTTGTTTGTCCCAGTTCAGCACCACTAAACAGGGGGCCTTGACGGGTGGTTACAGTCTTTGCTCTGGTTTCACCCAGCCTGGACGTGAATTTTCGCCACTTGTTGCAGTGCGAGTGTGAGTTGTGTTGAAGTGTCATAACTTGTTTGCAGTGCAGTGTAAATTGTGCGCACGATAGCTTCCACCCCCTCTCTCTGCTCCACCAGTGATCAAGCCCTGTTCTGTCTGTTGTTTTATGTCAAATCATGTAGCCCACTTGTATAATAAATAGATATATTTTCTAAAAAACATGTCTCTGCCTGGCATGTGCTCTAACCTGTGCTACAATTAAGGGTGTGTGTGAATTGGTGACTTATTTCCTAGTGGTGACAATACCCTAGGTGACGTAGTCTGCTACTACTTTCCCCTCTTGAATCTGCCACACTACTTACTGCACCAAGGCTCTAGTGTATGCGTGAGGGGTCAGACGCTATTAATAGCAACACTCTACCAGATTCTGGCTTTCCCATCGCGGGTTCACTCACTCACACTCATACACCACACACACACGCACACACACACACACACGCACACACACACACACACACACTCAAACACCACACACACACACACTCACACTCACACCACACACACACACACACACACCCACACACGCACACACACACACTGTACAAGATCGTGGCACTCCCATCGCGGGTTCGACCGCGTCATGGTATCACCATTTTTTGCGGTGTGATCATTGCACCTGCATCGGAATGTATGTGTATTCGCGATCAAAAGAAATGCTACTAAAAAACTACTAAACTAAACGTTTGACAATAGTGCTGGAGGGTGGCAATGTTATAATGTAATGTTGGCCAGCTTACTTTAGTATCTTGCAGCGGAGTGCAGCGGAGGAAGTTGGAGTGTGGTTGGAGTGTAGTGGTATGGAGGTAGGTAGCGGATGTAGTGTAGCGGAGTGCAGCGGAGGTATCGGAGCGTAGCGAGTGCAGTGTAGTGTGTAGCGGAGTGGCAGGGTGGAGTGCAGTGTAGTGTAGCGGAGTGTAGTGTAGCGGAGTGTAGTGTAGCGGAGTGTAGCGGAGTGTATCGGAGTGTAGCGGAGTGTAGTGTAGTGTAGCGAGGAAGCGGAGGTAGCGGAGTGTACGGAGGAAGTGGAGTGGTGTATGGAGTGTAGCGGAGTGTAGCGGAGTGTAGCGGAGTGTAGTGTAGCGGAGTGTAGCGGAGTGTAGCGGAGTGTAGCGTAGCGGAGTGTAGCGGAGTGTAGCGGAGTGTAGGGAGTGTAGGTAGTGTAGCGGAGCGTAGCGGATGAAGGTAGGTAGCGGAGGTGGCGAGTGTGGTGTAGCGAGCGTAGCGGAGCGTAGGGAGCGTAGTGTAGTGTAGCGGAGCGTAGCGGAGCGTGAAAGAGTGCAGCGGAGGTAGTGTAGCGGAGTGTGGTTGAGTGTGGTGTAGCGGAGCGTAGCGGAGGAAGCGGAGCGAAGGGAGGTAGGTAGCGGAGCGTAGTGGAGCGTGAGCGAATGGAGGAAGCGATGCAGCGGAGCGAAGGAGTGTAGTGTGGCTGGAGCGAGCGGAGCGAAAGGGAGTGTAGTGTAGTGAGCGTAGCGGAGCGAGCGAAGCGCATGAGTGCAGCGAGCGTGAGCGGAGTGTAGTAGCGGATGAAGCGGGATGTGAGCGGAGGTAGCGGAGCGTGAGCGGAGCGAAGCGAGCGGAGCGAGTGGAGGGCGGAGTGTAGCGGAGCGTAGCGGAGTGTAGTGTAGTGTAGCGGAGCGTAGCGGAGTGTAGCGGAGTGTAGCGGAGTGTAGCGGAGTGTAGCGGAGTGTAGCGGAGTGTAGCGGAGTGTAGTGTAGCGGAGCGTAGCGGAGCGTAGCGGAGCGTAGCGGAGTGTAGCGGAGTGTAGTGTAGTGGAAGCGGAGCGAAAGCGAGTGTAGCGGAGCGAGCGGAGCGTAGTGCAGTGTAGCGGAGCGAAGCGGAGTTGTGAAGGCGGAGCGAAAGGGAGCGAGCGGAGTGTAGCGGAGGTAGCGGAGGTAGGTAGCGGAGCGCGGAGCGAAAGGAGCGGAGCGAAGCGGAGCGTAGGAGCGAAGGAGCGGAGCGTAGCGGAGTGTAGCGAGTGAGCGGAGGTAGTGGGGAAGCGGAGCGTGAGCGGGAGCGAAGGAGGTAGGTAGCGGAGCGTAGCGAGCGAGCGAAGCGGAGTGTAGCGGAGCG
Organism: Alosa alosa; assembly: GCF_017589495.1. Lineage (NCBI taxonomy): Eukaryota > Metazoa > Chordata > Actinopteri > Clupeiformes > Clupeidae > Alosa > Alosa alosa. Next base: position 28,559,772 of record NC_063210.1, on the reverse strand, counting down.
AAGGAGTGTAGCAGCGAGCGTGAAGGAGCGAAGCGGAGTGTAGGGCGATGAAAGCGGAGCGTGAGCGAGCGGAGCGTGAGCGGAGCGTAGCGGAGTGTAGCGGAGTGTAGCGGAGCGTAGCGGAGTGTAGTGTAGCGGAGCGAAAGGAGCGAGCGGAGAGTGTAGTGTAGCGGAGCGAGCGAGCGTAGCGAGCGGAGCGTAGCGGAGTGTAGCGATGTGAGTGCAGTGTAGTGGGGAAGCGGAGTGCAGCGGTTGCTGTATTCACAAAAAAGGTCAAACGCGGCAAAGTGGGTTTTATTCTTTTGCAGGAGTCGTTGCTCAAAGAGGTGGTTGAGCTGAAGTGTGTGTAGGTAGGTGTGCGGGTAGGTGTGGTGGTGTGTGTTTGTGTGTGTGTGTGTGTGGAGGTGGCTCAAGGGCTGCCAAAAAGGCTGGTGTGGTACACACACACACACACACTCACACTCACACACACACACACACTCATACTCAAGGGCTGCCAAAAAGGCTGGTGTGGTACACACACACACTCACTCTCACACATACACACACACACACTAATACTCTCACACACACACACACTCATACTCTCACACATACACACACACACACTCTCACACATACACACACACACACACACACTCACTCTCACACACACACACACACACACACACACTTATACTCTCACACACACACACACACACACACACACACACTCATACTCAAGGGCCAAAAGGCTGGTGTGGTACACACACACACTCACTCTCACACATACACACACACACACTAATACTCTCACACACACACACACTCATACTCTCACACACACACACACACACACTCACACACACACACACACACACACACCTCATACTCTCACACACACACACACACACACACACTCATACTCACACACACACACACTAATACTCACACACACACACTCATACTCAAGGGCTGCCAAAAGGCTGGTGTGGTACACACACACACACACACCATACTCTCACACACACACACACACACACACTCCCACACACACACCATACCTGGCGTGGCTGCCAAAAGGCTGGTGGTACACACACACACACACACATACACACACACACACCATACTCAAGGGCTGCTAAAAGGCTGGTGGCACACACACACACACACACATACACACACACACACTCATACTCAAGGGCTGCCAAAAGGCTGGTGTGCTACACACACACACACTCCCACACACATACCATACCCAGGGCCAAAAGGCTGGTGGCACACACACACACTCGTACCCAGGCCAAAAGGCTGGTGTGCTGCACACACACACACTCATACTCAAGGGCTGCCAAAAGGCTGGTGTGGTACACACACACACACACACACTCACACACACACACTCATACTCAAGGGCTGCCAAAAGGCTGGTGTGGCACACACACACACACTCCCACACACACACTCATACTCAAGGGCTGCCAAAAGGCTGGTGTGCTACACACACACACACTCATACTCAAGGGCTGCCAAAAGGCTGGTGTGCTACACACACACACACTCATACTCCAGGGCTGCCAAAAGGCTGGTGTGTGTTACACACACACACCATACCAAGGCTGTGCTGGTGTGCTACACACACACACACCGCATTCAGGGCTGCCAAAAGGCTGGTGTGGTACACGCACACACACACACACACTCATACTCCAGGGCCAAAAGGCTGGTGTGCTACACACACACACACACACACACACACACTCATACTCCAGGGCCAAAAGGCTGGTGTGGTACACACACACACACACACACACTCATACTCCAGGGCCAAAAGGCTGGTGTGCTACACACACACACACTCATACTCCAGGGCCAAAAGGCTGGTGTGCTACACACACACTCATACTCCAGGGCCAAAAGGCTGGTGTGGTACACACACACACACACATTACCCCACACACATACCATACCCAGGGCCAAAGGTTGGTACACACACACACACACACACACACACACACACTCATACTCCAGGGCCAAAAGGCTGGTGTGGTACACACACACTCATACTCCAGGGCCAAAAGGCTGGTGTGCTACACACACACACACTCGTACTCCAGGGCCAAAAGGCTGGTGTGCTACACACACACCATACCCAGGCCAAAAGGCTGGTGTGGCACACACACACACTGCACTCCAGGCCAAAGGTTGAAAGGCACACACACTCACTCCAGGGCCAAAAGGCTGGTGTGGCACACACACACACTGCACTCCAGGGCCAAAAGGCTGGTGTGTGGTACACACACACACACTGCACTCCAGGCCAAAAGGCTGGTGTGCTACACACACACTCATACCCAGGGCCAAAAGGCTGGTGGCACACACACACACTGCACTCCAGGGCCAAAGGTTGAGAAGCACACACACACTGCACTCCAGGCCAAAAAGGAAGCGAGGGCACACACACACACACCCCACTCCAGCTGGGGTGTGTTGCTGAGGAAGCACACACACACACACTGCACTCCAGGCCAAAGGTTGAAAGGCACACACACACACACACCCCACACACACACACACCGCACTCCAGGCCAAAAGGCTGGTGGTACACACACACACACACCCCACACACACACTCATACCCAGGCCAAAAGGCTGGAAGCACACACACACACACATACACACACACACACCATACCCAGGGCCAAAAGGCTGTGTGGTACACACACACTCATACTCCAGGCCAAAGGTTGAAAGGCACACACACACACTCATACTCCAGGGCCAAAAGGCTGGTGTGTCATGATGGACTGGAGGGTTGTGTCTTTCACCCGTGCCATCCCAGCAGGTGTGTGTGTGTGTGTGTGTGTGTGTGTGTGTGTGTGTGTGTGTGTATGGGGTATGGGGACTCTCCACATGGCTAGTAGGCATACAGGGTCGGTGTGTGTGTGTGTGTGTGTGTGTGTGTGTGTGTGTGTGTGTATGGGCATGGGGGACTCCACATGGCTAGTGGTACAGGGTCGGTGTGTGTGTGTGTATGGGGTATGGGGACTCCACATGGCTAGTAGGCACACAGGTCGTGTGTGTGTGTGTGTGTGTGCATGGGGTATGGGGACTCTCCATGGCTAGTAGGCATGCAGGGTCAGTGTGTGTGTGTGTGGTGTGTGTGTGTGTGTGTGTGTGTGGCAGGCAGTGTGGGGGACCTCTCCAGTTAGTGGTGGGCATACAGGGTCGGTGTGTGTGTGTGTGTGTATAGGGTATGGGGATTCTCCACATGGCTAGTAGGCATACAGGGTCGGTGTGTGTGTGTGTGTGTGGTGTGTGTGTAGCCAGGCTGGGGGTGGGGTGGGGGATTCTCCACATGGCTAGTAGGCACAGGTCGGTGTGTGTGTGTGTGTGTGTGTGTGTGTATAGGGTATGGGGATTCTCCACATGGCTAGTAGGCATACAGGGTCGGTGTGTGTGTGTGTGTGTGTGTGTGTATGGGTATTGGGGTTTTTCTCATGGCTAGTAGGCATACAGGGTCGGTGTGTGTGTGTGTGTGTGTGTGTGTGTGTATGGGGTATTGGGGTTTTTCTCATGGCTAGTAGGCATACAGGGTCGGTGTGTGTGTGTGTGTGTGTGTGTGTGTGTGTGTGTATGTGTGTATAGGGTATGGGGATTCTCCACATGGCTAGTAGGCATACAGGGTCGGTGTGTGTGTGTGTGTGTGTGTGTGTGTGTGGAGGTGGCTCAAGGGCTGCCAAAAAGGCTGGTGTGGTACACACACACACACACACCACACACACACACTCATACTCAAGGGCTGCCAAAAAGGCTGGTGTGGTACACACACACACACACCACACACACACACACACACTAATACTCTCACACACACACACACACTCACTCACACACACACACACTCACACATACACACACACACACACACTCACACACACACACACACACACACACACTTATACTCTCAAACACACACACTCACACACACACACTCATACTCAAGGGCTGCCAAAAGGCTGGTGTGGTACACACACACTCATACCCAGGGCCAGCACAGGCACACACACACACTGCACTCCAGGCCAAAGGTTGAAAAGCACACACACACACTCATACTCCAGGGCCAAAAGGCTGGTGTGCTACACACACA
>NC_063210.1:28543140-28550640 GCF_017589495.1 Alosa alosa | reverse complement strand
CACACACACTCACACACACAGATACACACACACACACACACACACACACACACTCATACTCTCTCTCTCACACACACACACACACACACACACACACATTCACACACAGATACACACACACACACACACATCCTCACACACATATACACGCACACACACACACATTCACACACACATACACACACACACACATGCTCACACACACATACTCTCTCACACACACACACACACACACACACACACATGCTGACACACATACACACACACACACACACACACAGATACACGCACACACATACACACATGCACATACATACACAAACACACACACTCACTCACTCACTCACACACGCACACACACACAGACACACACACATACACACACCACCACAATCAGTCAGACCAAGTCACTCTGCTATCTTTAAAGGGTTAATGTGTATAATTCAGTAGGATTGTTTAGAATGCTTTAGGATTCCATTTAAGAAAGTAGAATTATTCAGTATAATTATGTGGGATTCCACTTGAAGACTATTGTGTAGAATTCTGTGGGATTCCACTTAAAGACTATTGTGTAGAATTCTGTAGAATTAAAAGATCCTTGATTAGCTCCGCTTGAACCCTCTCTGGTAGAATTGACCTGTCGCTAAGCTCCGCCCCCCATTGTTACCGTGTGAAAACTCGGACAAACAAACCAGACTTGATTAGAAATACATTGTGGACAACGGCAGCTGACAGTATATGAAAGCAGGCTTTGAGAACGTTTTGGTCGATAAAGTATTTACTTTCCTCCAGAAGCTATCAAAAGGGACTTAATTATGCTATGGAGGGGTATATTCAAAACTTTAGAATACATACAATGACAAGCAGTTGTGGCGAAAGCCGTGCAATCACCGTGCAAAACCACTGACGTTAATGCTAGCTAGCTAGCTAGTGGAAGATTGATACTAAGATATGTTAGGTTACGTTAATTGATGTAGTAAGAATATAGTAGTTGGTTAATGTGCATTTTCATCTTGGGATTTAACAGGAACCTGTGCCCACGTTGTTGGCTTAGTAGCCTACATTACGCCGAGCTGTTGCAAACGCTGAGAGACGTCCTGTAGGCTACTGTTGATGAAAATATACCCCGTTTTCTAGCCTCTTGGGGTACCGGCTATCAGTATTACATGTCCTCCATTCAAAACGTTTGACCATGGTTATCCTTTGGGGTTTTTTGAGTTAATAAACTCCATAAATAACCATTAATTTGTCATTTCAAGCCTCGTCCCTGTTGTTTCCTATGGAGTTGTCCGAGCTGATGTCTGAGCCCCGTAGAGGCTGGACTGTCATTGGCTCATCAGCGTTCTAAGGGTGGCGCTTAGCGACAGGTCAATTCTGTGGGGTTCCAGTTAAAGGGGTTAGGTCTAGAATTCTATAGATTTGTGTAGAATTCTGTGGGGTTCCAGTTAAAGGGGTTAGGTCTAGAATTCTGTAGATTTGTGTAGAATTCTGTGGGGTTCCAGATGCCTTTAACAGCCCATTCTGCTCTTCTACAGCTTCCATTTTATTCAACACACTTAAGGTGCAGCACTGGGTGGTGTTGAGTGATGATGCTGCACTGGGTGGTGTTACAGGAGTGATGATGCTCCACTGGGTGGTGTTCGAGGAGTGATGATGCTGCACTGGGTGGTGTTACAGGAGTGATGATGCTCCACTGGGTGGTGTTCGAGGAGTGATGATGCTGCACTGGGTGGTGTTGAGTGATGATGCTGCACTGGGTGGTGTTACAGGAGTGATGATGCTCCACTGGGTGGTGTTCGAGGAGTGATGATGCTGCACTGGGTGGTGTTACAGGAGTGATGATGCTCCACTGGGTGGTGTTGAGTGATGATGCTGCACTGGGTGGTGTTACAGGAGTGATGATGCTCCACTGGGTGGTGTTGAGTGATGATGCTGCACTGGGTGGTGTTACAGGAGTGATGATGCTCCACTGGGTGGTGTTGAGTGATGATGCTGCACTGGGTGGTGTTACAGGAGTGATGATGCTCCACTGGGTGGTGTTCGAGGAGTGATGATGCTGCACTGGGTGGTGTTGAGTGATGATGCTGCACTGGGTGGTGTTACAGGAGTGATGATGCTGCACTGGGTGGTGTTGAGTGATGATGCTGCACTGGGTGGTGTTACAGGAGTGATGATGCTCCACTGGGTGGTGTTCGAGGAGTGATGATGCTGCACTGGGTGGTGTTGAGTGATGCTGCACTGGGTGGTGTTACAGGAGTGATGATGCTGCACTGGGTGTGTTGGAGGATGATGCTGCACTGGGTGGTGTTGAGTGATGATGCTGCACTGGGTGGTGTTACAGGAGTGATGATGCTCCACTGGGTGGTGTTGAGTGATGATGCTGCACTGGGTGGTGTTACAGGAGTGATGATGCTGCACTGGGTGGTGTTGAGTGATGATGCTGCACTGGGTGGTGTTGAGTGATGATGCTGCACTGGGTGGTGTTACAGGAGTGATGATGCTCCACTGGGTGGTGTTGAGTGATGATGCTGCACTGGGTGGTGTTACAGGAGTGATGATGCTGCACTGGGTGGTGTTGAGTGATGATGCTGCACTGGGTGGTGTTACAGGAGTGATGATGCTCCACTGGGTGGTTCTCCTCTCCTCCTTCCAACCTATAAGGAGACAAAGAGACCTGGGGGGCCCTCGGGGGGGCTGGGGGGCCATGTCAGCTCTTCAGGACTGTTTTGAAAGGACGGACTGGAACGCATTCAAGCAGGCAGCCACCTACAACAACACCACAGACACCAAAGACACATGACGCCTGTGGCAGGAAAAGCAAACGATCACCAACCAGCTCCATTCTCCTGTCACTGTGACAGCTCCTTCTTCTCTTCTTCCTCCCTCCCTCTCTCCCTCTCTCCCTCCCTCCCTCTCTCTCTCTCTCTCTCTCTCTCTCCTTCCCTGAAGCACTGAATCAGTTCCACTCAAGATTTGATGAACAGAATGACTCAAAAGCCACCCCTCCCCCCAATGATGGGTACTTCAGAAGCTATAATATAATATAATATGCAGGTGCTATAATATATTATAATATATATAAATACTATCTGTCCACCCCTCCCCCCAACGACCGGGTGCTATAATATATTATAATATATATAATTACTATCTGTCCACCCCTGAGGTGAGGAAAACTGCTCAGTCAACCAGTAGAAAGCTGCTGGGCCAGAGACCTAATCCCGTGTCGTGTAAGTACTGGCTGATGTGTGTGTGTGTGTGTGTGTGCACATTCTCTCTCACACACACACACACACACATCAGCCAGTTGGTCTGCACATTCTCTCAGCACACACACACACACACACACACACATCAGCCAGTTGGTCTGCACATTCTCTCAGCACACACACACAACATCAGCCAGTTGGTCTGCACATTCTCTCAGCACACACACATCAGCCAGCCAGTTGGTCTGCACGTTCTTCTCAGCACACATTAACACACACACACACACACACATCAGCCCGTTATTCCGCACATTCTCTCAGAGAATGCAGACCAACTGGCTGATGTGTGTGTGTGTGTGTGTGTGTGCAGTGTTGGGAGTAATGCATTAAAAAAGTAATGTAATTACAGTAATGCATTGCTTTTTGCTGTAATGCAGTAATGTAAGGCATTACCAATACAATTTCAGTAATATTATACTCGGTACAATTATCAGTAACTGAAGTTACTTTGCTTTTTAATCCAAAATTGAGAAATGCTCAATTGGCACCAGAGAAGATTATCCAAGAATTAAAAAAAATAATCTATGCTGGTCCTGAATTTGATTGCCTTGTTTAGATGACTGTAGAAAGGGAATTTGAGTTATCTCTGCCATTCATGCAACAGATCTAACATGGTTAGGCTATACTTCTCATTTCAAGCAGTGAGAATAACTAAAATGTTTCTTTTACAGACAAACATCATAGCCATTATTCTCAAACTATTTGCATTAAGTCTACACCACTGTAAGTGGGAGGAAAGGCAACCAGCAATGATGAGAACCATTTAAAGTCAACATACAATTTCACTATGGCTATATTTTACTACATTAAGTTGTGAGTGACCTTTGGCCTTTGGGGCCTACATTGTCCCATGAGCCATAACTGCAACCATTATATTGTTCTTAAGCCTAGCTCAGTCATTATGCCATACCACATCACCTCCTGCCGTATAATGAGCTGCATTGAACACATGAAGATCTATTGAGAACACCAAATCCATATTTTCTGTTATTTTGGTGAAAGTAATGTAAATGTAGTGTAATGCCTTACAATTCAAAGACAATAATATTGTAATGTAACAAATTACTTTGAGATGACAGTAACAAGTAATAAATAATGCATTACGCTTTTGAAGTAACTTGCCCAACACTGTGTGTGTGTGTGTGCTGAGAGAATGTGCAGACCAACTGGCTGATGTGTGTGTGTGTGTGTGTGTGCAGTGTTGGGAGTACGCATTAAAAAAAGTAATGTAATTACAGTAATGCATTGCTTTTGCTGTAATGCAGTAATGTAAGGCATTACCAATACAATTTCAGTAATATTATACTGTACAATTATCAGTAACTGAAGTTACTTTGCTTTTTAATCAAAATTGAGAAATGCTCAATTGGCACCAGAGAAGATTATCCAAGAATTAAAAAATAATCTATGCTGGTCCTGGAATTTGATTGCCTTGTTTAGATGACTGTAGAAAGGGAATTTGAGTTATCTCTGCCATTCATGCAACAGATCTAACATGGTTAGGCTATACTTCTCATTTCAAGCAGTGAGAATAACTAAAATGTTTCTTTACAGACAAACATCATAGCCATTATTCTCAAACTATTTGCATTAAGTCTACCACCACTGTAAGTGGGAGGAAAGGCAACCAGCAATGATGAGAACCATTTAAAAGTCAACATACAATTTCACTATGGCTATATTTTACTACATTAAGTTGTGAATGACCTTTGGCCTTTTGGGCCTACATTGTCCCATGAGCCATAACTGCAACCATTATATTGTTCTTAAGCCTAGCTCAGTCATTATGCCATACCACATCACCTCCTGCCGTATAATGAGCTGCATTGAACACATGAAGATCTATTGAGAACACCAAATCCATATTTTCTGTTATTTTTATGAAAGTAATGTAAATGTAGTGTAATGCCTTACAATTCAAAGACAATAATATTGTAATGTAACAAATTACTTTGAGATGACAGTAACAAGTAATAAATAATGCATTACGCTTTTGAAGTAACTTGCCCAACACTGTGTGTGTGTGCTGAGGAGAGAATGTGCAGACCAACTGGCTGATGTGTGTGTGTGTGTGTGTGTGTGAGTGTGTGCTGAAAGAATGTGCATACCAACTGGCTGATGTGTGTGTGTGTGTGTGTGTGGGTGTGCTGAGAGAATGTGCAGACCAACTGGCTAATGTGTGTGTGTGTGTGTGTGTGTGTGTGTATGTGTGTCAAAGTCAAAGTCAAAGTCTGCTTTATCGTCAATTTCTTCACATGACATACAAAGAGATCGAGATTACGTTTCCTACTATCCCACGGTGGAGACAAGACATATTTTACCAATTAGGTCCACAGACAAAACATAACATTCAAGTAAACAATATAAAAAGTAAATAAGAAGGCACATACAATGAAGAAAATAAGAGCAGCAAAATTTGAGTTGAAATTGTTGCAATTGTCAGGCCAATAAATGGCTGAGGTAGTTCTGTTTTGACCTAAAGTATGCAAGTGGCATAGTGGTGCAGAATTATGTAAAAGCAGCAGAAGTGTGTTCAGAAGTGTTTTTCAGGACAACAGGACAACAACAACAGTTGCAAAGTGTGCAAGAATTGGCCTGGTGGAGTAGTGCAAGTGGAGTAGTGCAAGGCAGCCATTGTGGGTCCAAGTCCAGGATGTTTATGTAGCTGAGGGTGGAGGGGAGAGGGGGAGAGTTCAGGATCCCAACAGCCTGCGTATGAAGCTGTTGGTGAGTTCTGGTGAGTGGGAGCGCAGGCTTCTGTACCCACTCTTCCAGAGGGCAGTAGGTCAAACAAATTGTGAGCGGGTGACTTGCATCACTTACAATTGTGGTCGCCTTATGGGTGAGGTGGGAGGTGTAGGAGGTCTTCACTGATGTGCACCCCCCCAGGAATTTGGTGCTGCTCACTCTTCCACCACAGCACCGCTGATGGTCAGTGGCAGGTGTTGGAGTGTGACCTCTCCGAAGTCAACAACAATCTCCTTGGTGATGCCATCACTTATCTCCCTATCAGGACCTTTCTCACCTAGACAAGGGAAAAGTGCTGTGAGAATCATGTTCTTTGATTTCTCAAGTGCCCAACACCATCCAGCCCCTCAGATTGGGAGACAAGCTCTTGCAGATGGGTGTGGGCCAGCTCACCCTGGTAACCTAGATTACAGATTACCTGACCGAAATGACCACAGTTAGTCAGATCTGAAGAACTGTCTCTCTGACACTGTGATCTGCAGCACCGGCGCCACGGGAACTGTGCTCTCCAGTCCTGTTCACCTGTACAATATCTGACTTCTGCTACAACACTGAGTCATGCCACATGCAGAAGTTTCTGATGATACCTGTAATTGTAAGTGTAACAGGAACAGGCAGGAGAGGAGGAGTACAGGAGCCTGGTGGAGGACTTTGTGCAATGGTGCAAACTCAATCATCTTCAACTTAACACTTCAAAGACCAAGGAGATGGTGGTGGATTTCCGAGGTCTCAGTTCATCTGCTACCAGTCCACATTGTCGGGGTCACGTGGAGGTGGTTAGCACCTACAAGTATCTGGGTCTCCACCTGGACAATAAACTGGACTGGTCAACAACGCAGTGCACTCTACAAGAAAGGGCAGAGCAGGCTGTACTTCCTGAGGAGGCTGGCGCTCCTTCAATGTGTGCAGTAAGCTCCTGAGGGATGTTCTACCAGTCTGTTGTTGCCAGCGTCTCCTATGCAGTGGTATGCTGGGGAGGAATACAGGAAGAAGGATCGGGCGAATTGACAGGCTGGTAAGAAAGCTGGCTCTGTAGTGGGAGCTGAACTGGAGTGCATCACTTCACCATCTGGCAAAAGGACCTGGAACAAACTGATAAACATCTTGGACAATGAGTGTCACCCACTCCCACAGCACTATTGTTAAGCAGAAGAGCCTGATCAGCTGGAGACTTCAAGCCACTGCCTTGCACAACAGACAGACTGAGGAAGTAATTTGTTGTCAGGCCATTGAACTGTTCAATGTATCACTTAAGGGAAGAGGGAGAAATAGAGCTTCTCTGCATAGTCTGTCTGCCTCTTCCCACCCTCCATGTTTGGATACTGTCTGTCCACTAGCCACTTGTACCACATTATTGCACATATGCATAACCCCCCCTCCATGCCACAGCCGAACTGTGGCCACATCTTTATACATTTCTTTTTAATAGTTAAATATATAGATATATATAGACTTTAGACTTTATTTGCTTTATTTCTATTAG
>NC_063210.1:28525640-28538140 GCF_017589495.1 Alosa alosa | reverse complement strand
TCGAACCCTGGTCGAGTAGCGCTGTCAGAAACGAATGACGTTCTGCAGTCGTGATGGAACCAACTTTTATCTCGTAAATTACCCCACTAATAATGCTCTGAATGGGACGAAACATCTACAGTACTACAACTATGACCTTTAGTCCAGTGCACCAGGAGTTTTAAGGAGTTGGTAACACTCCATAATAAGGTGCCATAATAAATAGCAAACTAGTAATTACCTAACCCTTTGTTAATATTTGTTAATTGTTACTAACATATCTATTTGCCACAAGTTAATAGTTTTTTCATCATCAATTAAATATTTGTTGTTTGCAAAATCTGTATGTTAATGTTTTAGCAAATCTATTAACTAATATTGTATTAATATGTGTTAATAGTTAACTAAATGTCTTTTTGGCACTAATTAACAGTTATTTCTTACATCATTTAAATGTTAAATGTTTATTTACAAACTATATGTTAGTAGAAAAGTTAATGACTTTTATTTAACGAATTGTTATTAAACTGTGCTTCTGCCTATCCCAATATGAACCACTCCCCATAGGACCCTTACAATAGATAGATAGATAGATAGATAGAAAGATACTTTATTGATCCCAAAGGGGAAATTCAAGAAAAAAACACGGAGCTACCTTGACATGCCGTCACTCTTGTTAATTAATATATTAGTAGTATATAGCTATAAGTGTGGGGCCCCTTATAATAAAGTTGGTTGAGCTTAATTAATATATTAGTAATGTATAACTATCAGTATGGGGGACCCTTATAATAAAGTTGGTTAAGCTTAATTATTAGTAGTATATAGCTATCAGTGTGGGGCCCCTTATAATAAAGTTGGTTAAGCTTAATTAATATATTAGTAATATATAACTATCAGTATGGGGGACCCTTATAATAAAGTTGGTTAAGCTTTATTAATATATTAGTAATATATAACTATTAGTCAGACGGTGAAGGGACTGAGACCAAAACTGGCTTATCACATTTATTCAAACAAAACATGCCTTCAGGCACTGGCATACATAAAACAGCATCTGCACAAGCAAAATAAAAACAAGTAGTTGAATGGGCTATATTACATGCATCATTCCTACACCATCACTGGCAGCCCAACTAGCAAGGGAGACATGCGACATGGAATGTTCAGGTGCACAGAACGAGTTTATTAATATTCTGAGACTCACTAAACACTCACAGACGTAGACCATACGGAGGTAATGCATAAACATAATGCTAAACTAAATGTACATTCATTTCCTGCTAGACTGAATTGCACTTTCTATGAGCACTAAGCTAAACTACACTAAATGCATGGAAAGTTGCTAGCAGACTTTACAGCTAGTAACGTTAACGTTAGACTCGTGTGTATAATAAGCTTTATAATAAGCTTTATTTGTATAGCACCTTTCATACACAGAATGCAGCTCAAAGTGCTTTACATTTGAAGCATGTAACACAATAATAGACAGTCAGTCATTATCAATCACTTTTCTTCATTGCTGGGGCCGTTTATGATCCACTCAGCAACATATCAAAAATATAGAAAATAACATGTCATAAGACTGGCAGCCTTAACCCTCTTACCCCCCACAAGCACGCCATATGGCAACTGTGGCAAGGACAAACTCCCATATTCCAGGAAGAAACCTTGAGCAGAACCTGACTTAATAGGGGGAGCCCATCTGCTTCTGGCTGGCTGCGCCCTCCAATAGTAGCAGATGTAGAATAATCTGAAAATGTAGTCTACAGGATAAGATGAGTTAACTAAAAGCTTTCCTGTACAGGTATGTTTTCAGATCTTTTTTAAAAATATTTACTGAACTCGCCTGCTTGATGTACAGAGGCAGGGTGTTCCATAGTTTGGGGGCATAATGGATAAACGCAGCTTCTCCACTTTGTTTGTGGAGCACTTTGGGTACAATTAAAAGATTAGAATTGGATGATCTAAGTTTCCATTGTGGTTGATAAGATATTAAAAGCTCAGAGATATATGAAGGTGCTATGCCATTCAGAGCTTTGTAAGTAATTAACATAACCTTAAAATCAATTCTATAGGAAATAGGGAGCCAGTGCAGTTCAGCCAACACAGGGGTGATGTGTTCTCTCTTCTTGGTCTTAGTTAAAAGTCTAGCCGCAGAGTTCTGAATGAGTGCCAATTTCTTTAGGTGTTTTTTGGGAAGACCAGTGAAAAGTGCATTGCAGTAGTCTAACCTGCTAGTGATAAAGGCGTGAATTCGTTTTTCTGCATCTTGTTGAGTTAAAAAGGGCCGCACTTTGGCAATGTTTCTCAGGTGGAAATAGGCTGTCTGAGTAACTTTACTGATATGGGGCTTAAAACTTAACTCTGCATCTAAGATGACACCGAGGCTTGTTACTTTTGATTTGACCTGGTGTGCGAAGTTCCCCAGATTACTAAGAACAATATCTCGCTTTAGTTTTGGTCCAACCAAAAGTACCTCTGTTTTGTCATCATTTAGTTTCAAAATTTTTTTTGCTCATCCACTGATTAATGGAGGTTATGTATGCAGTGAGGGAGCAAAGGCCATCTGGGTTAGTTGGCTCCACAGAAATATACAATTGGGTATCATCTGCGTAGCTGTGGAAGTTTACATTATGCTGACTTATGACGTTTCCCAACGGAAGCATATATAGGGAAAATAGCAGGGGACCAAGGCAGCTCCCCTGGGCCACACCAAAAGCCAAGTCATGTTTTTCAGATACATGATCTCCTAGACTGATATAAAATTCTCTGCCAGTAATGTAGGTTTGAAACCAGTTTAGAGCATTATCAGAGAGACCCACCCACTTAAGTAGGCGGTGAATTAGGATGCTATGATCATGGTGTCAAATGCCGCACTCAAATCCAGAAGAATAAGGATTGAGACTTTGTTTGAGTCAGTAGCCAGTCTGAGATCATTGACTATTTTTACTAGAGCCGTTTCTGTGCTGTGATTTGATCTAAAACCTGATTGGAATTTTTCAAGGATACTGTTTTCATTGAGGAAGGTATTTAACTGATTACAAACAACTTTTTCAAGTACTTTGCTCAGGAACGGTAGATTTGATATAGGCCTGTAGTTGCTCAGATTGGTATGGTCAATATTTGACTTTTTAAGTAAAGGTTTCACAACAGCGGTTTTAAAAGCAGTTGGCCTGTTTCTAATGAGGTATTTATTACCTTGAGAATAAAGGGAGCTAAGCTATCATATACTTTTTTGAGGAATCTAGTAGGGATTGGATCTAAAACACATGTTGAGGAGCCGATTTGAGTTATAATTTTATTAATCTTATTTTTTTAAGATTCTAAAGTAATAGTGCTAAAGGACCTTAATTTTGGGGGGCTGTTTTTGGGTGTACTATCAAACATATTACTTGTGTTACCAATAACCTCCCTTATAGAAATGACTTTGTTTTTGAAGAAGTCTGCAAATTCTTAAAGATCTTAGAGAGGATGCCTGACTGAGTGTATCAAAAGGTGTTTGATGCAATAGCCTATCAATGGTAGAGAACAACACCCTAGAGTTTCCACTGTTTTCAGCAATTACCTTAGAGAAGTGGTTCCTTTTCTCATTCCGAATAGCTCTATTATAATTTGCTATTTTTTACTTAGTTTTTCTCCATGTTCTCTCAGCTTTTCTACATGATCTTTTTAGATCATGGACATTTTCGTTCATCCAAGGTGTCAGTTTGCTACAGGGCCTTTTTTAGTCTTTAAGGGTGCCACTCTGTCAAGCAGAGCACCTAATTCACGATTGAGAGCCTCTACCATTTGATCAATGGGATGATGTAAAATATCTAAATTTATGGATTCTATAAGAGCTATGAACTGCTGTTCTGCTCTAATGTCCAAGAGTCGCGATTTGATTGCAATTTCGGGATGAATTTTTGGAGTATGTAGTACTACATTAAAAGATACACAATAATGATCAGACATATTTATATCATTTACTGATAAGTCTGTGACTTCTATCCCTCTAGAAATGACTAGATCGAGGGTGTTGCCAAGGTTGTGGGTGGGTCCTGTAACATGCTGCTTTAGCTCTAAACTGTCCAACACATTAAAGAACTTACTGGCTTTAGCATCAGTTGTCTTATTGACATGAATATTAAAGTCGCCATTTACAATTATCCGATCATAGCTAGTGATGATGAGCGACATAAGTTCAGAAAACTGGTCGAGAAAGCCAGTCCATAGTTTAGGAGGGCGGTATAAGGTTAATAGTGTTAGGGTGCTCTGTCTCTTTTGGCCTCCAGGGGTCACTGTTGTGCTCCAGACCTTTCCTTTGTGTTTCCCTCCATGTCTGTTTCTCACCACCTGTTGTTAATGAGTTATTGTCATGTGACCAATTAGTACTTGCATTTAAGTTCCGGTTTTCTGTTTGTTGGCCACTGAGACATTGTCATCTCCACACGTCCCTGGTGAGCTCTTTTTGAATTCTAAACCTTTTGCGTTCATGGACTTTGCTGTTCTTATTTGTTGATCTTTGTTTTCGGAAGTCCCTCTTGTTGCAATTTTTCTAATTTTGGATTTTCTGTTTTTTCCCTTTTTTGTGAACTGATTTATGTTTCTGAGCTGTTTCTTTGGAATAAACAAGACAAATTTTTTTTTTATTTGAACCTCTGCATTTGGGTCTGATCTCTACCTGGACCATAGCACAGTGGTTAGCACTCCTGCCTGCCAAGCCAGCGACCCGGGTTCAATTCCCGAGTCGGTTCTAATAAATAGAAGTACAGCTGGGTCAGCCTTCAGAGTGAGGGCAATATACTCAAAGGAAGCGAATTCGCCAAAGTTGACTCTAGTGCAACTATATTTGTTTGAGAGAATGGAGGCAATTCCACCACCCTCGCTTGCCTTGTCTAATTGAGTGGAAGAAATTATAATTTGGGGACAAGTTTCAACAAGAACAGCTTCGCTGTCTGAAGTCAGCCAGGTTTCAACAAGAAACAGAAAATCCAATTTTTTTTCACTAATAAAATCATTTATTGCAAAGGTTTTGGTAGTAAGTGCACCTATATTTAGTAAACCCATGTTAGCTGAAAATGCCTCTGGCTTTTGAGGAATATGCTGAGGTATGGAAAGAATATTTGTTAGGTTTCTAGTTTTAAATTTGTCTTTTCTTTTACTATAATGCTGGGTAGAAATCAACGTTGGAATAGAACTATAAGCATAAGTCATGCTATTGCATGAAGCAGCTTGATCTATGGTAGTAGTATTGTATGTTACCCCGTCGAAAAACATTCTCAGACCCATCCACATGTATAATGCCATTCGAATCAATACCTGGGGGGCGTGAATCTGTAATATTTTCTACAGAATGTCAATGCCTCAGTGTGGACGCTATGTTGTCAGAGAGTAGCCTGGCTCCATGTTGGTTTGGGTGGAGACCATCACGCTTAGGGAAGCGCAGTAGCATTTGAGCCAGGTGTGGAGATCGAACAGTCTGGACCATCTCTCAGCACTGTATGAACTCCTGGTCATAATGAAAACATTAATAAACATTCTCTAAGTTGCTAGAATTGCACCCAAATCCTAACAATACATGTAAAGTAAAATAATACAGGGGGTATATTGACGTTTTCAACTTAAACAACATTTTATAGTTACAAAATTAAAACAAAGTGGAGAGTGCTTTATACAGTCAACCTACCCAATGCAAAGCATACCGCTTCTGATCAGCTATGGCAACAATACAAGGACAAAACGCAGCAGAGCTGCAGTATACCGTTTCTCCAAAGGGGGCTCCAAAACACCAGTCTCAATAAAGCTGCTTAATTACGGCGAAAATCACATACAAACACTAAACCACATTTCTAACTCTGTTACACCCCCTCCCCTGAATTTCACCAAATTCAAGAAGCAATCAAATAGTACTTCCAAAGGCAAAGAGTACACTACTTTCAAACACTACACAGAGTCACCAATTACAGGACAGCCAACCACAGAGGTATCCAATAAGGATGAAGTGGAAGAAGAGGTGTGCAAACTCTCACACAACCAACCACTGGCAGTAGGGCCTTATACACCCCACAAGACCATAAACCCATAAACCATAAATTCCATAAATTATCCACAAAGCTAATCAGAAAAGCTAGATAAATAATAATATGTCATTAACTTTTATATTAGCATATAGTTTGTAAATAAACATTTAACATTTAAATTATGTAAGAAATAACTGTTAATTAGTGCCAAAAAGACATTTAGTTAACTATTAACAAATATTAATACAATATTAGTTAATAGATTTGTTAAAACATTAACATACAGATTTTATGCAAACAACTAATATTTAATTAATGATGAAAAAACTACTAACTTGTGGCAAATAGATATTTTAGTAATAATTAACAAATATTAACAAAGGGTTAGGTAATTACTAGTTTGCTATTTATTATGGGACCTTATTATGGAGTGTTACCAAGGAGTTTATTTAAATAACACTTGCCTCTGCATCTGCTACTATACCGCTACATCGACGTTTCTTCCGTGATTTGGGAAAAGCCCGTAAAAGTCCTGGCAGGAAGCGATTAGATCAACGTTTTTTTGTATATCCAGTTTTTAATATTTTTTTTCCGAAGTGTTTACAACTTAGTTAGTGTATAGAACAAATCAACACCTGGATGTCTCAAAATTTTCTTCAGCGGAACAAAGAAAAAACTGAAGTAATTATATTTGGTAAAAATGAGGAAAGACTTAGGGTTGCCACTCTCCTTGATACAAAAGGGTTGAAGGCAAAGGACACTGTTAAAAATCTTGGTGTATTAATTGACAGTGATCTAAATTTCAACAGCCACATGAAAGCCGATAACTAAATCAGCTTTTACCACCTCAAAAATATTGCCAAACTTAGAGGGCTGATGTCAAAACATGACTTAGAAAAACTCATTCATGCATTTATCTCCAGCAGGGTTGATTACTGCAATGGACTGTTCACAGGCCTTCCTAAAAAGACTATTAAACAGCTTCAGGTGATACAAAATGCAGCAGCTAAGACTCTAACAAAACTAAAAGAACTGACCACATTACTCCAATTCTAAGTCCTTGCACTGGCTTCCAGTAAGTCACAGAATTGACTTTAAAGCACTATTGCTTGTTTATAAATCAGTAAATGGAGCAGGACCTAAATACTTGTCAGACATGCTTCAGCAGTACACACCTTCTCGCCCTCTCAGGTCCCAGGTGAAAACCTGCTAGTAAAACCTACTGTTAGAACTAAACATGGTGAAGCAGCTTTTAGCTGCTATGCTGCTCAGCTGTGGAACCAACTTTCGGATGACATTAAAAAAGGCCCCAACTGTAGCTAGTTTTAAATCTAGACTTAAGACCAAACTGTTCTCAGATGCTTTCTGCTAACTGTGCCGAAGCTACAAATTCTGAATCTGCCTTGATAATTATTCTACTTTGTCTGTTATTACTTTTTTTTACTACTTTTTGCCTTTGTTTTTGCTTACTAATTATTCTTTATTTTTAAATGATTTTTACCTTTGTGTTTTATGTTTTCTTTTTATTATGATCTTTTACCTTTAACTATTCTTTTGACTATATTGCCCTTCTATGCTTTTATTTGTTTTTGTTTATGTAAAGCACATTGAATGACCTCTGTGTATGAAATGTGCTATATAAATAAACTTGACTTGACTTGACTTGACTAGTGTTAACTAATAATTGTTGCAAACTGGACTACGAACAAAATATTAGTGCATTCCTGGATCTACATCCTTATGCATGCTTCCTGCCAGGACTTTTACGGGCTTTTCCCAAATCACGGAAGAAACGTCGACGCAGCGGTATAGTAGCAGATGCAGAGGCAAGTGTTATTTAAATAAACTCCTTAACACTCCTGGTGCACTTACAAACTTTCTAATGCCTCGTTATTGGACTAAAGGTCATAGTTGTACTACTGTAGATGTTTCGTACCATTCAGGGCATTATTAGTGGGGTAATTTACGAGATAAAAGTAGGTTCCATCACGATTGCAGATTCGTTTCTGACAGTGCTACTCGACCAGGGTTCGACCAAGGGAAAAAAGGTTCAGGGAGGGTGTAGTGTTAATTTCATCAGACGCTCTAGACGAGAGAGGAAATATGTTCGTCAACGTCCTTTTTTTTTTCATGACTAAGACGAGACGATGATGAGACGGCAGTAATGTTCAGAAACACTGACTAAGACTATCTTAAGATGCATTATTGTTGACGAAAAAAGACGAGACTAAAATGTTTTGCATGAAATAAAAACTAGATAAAATCTCTCTTCATTTTCGTCTACAAAATGAGAAGACAGAATATCTAGCTGTTACGCTTTCAAAATATTCCGAATGAGTTCATACGCTAAACAGCTTTCCTGTAGGCTAGTTCTACGTGTTGTTGCTGCAACCCTGTGGCTGCAACACCTAAACTACATGGAACAAGAACACTGGAGATTTCTAAGCTAACTACCTAAGCTTTTATGCCACAATGCTACATACCCAGAAGTTGAAGCTTCTCATACATATTAACATCCCCCCAGAATGTCCATTCAAAATGTTCATCATGTAATGTCAACTATTTAACTAGTTAGACTGATGATGCAAAGTTTGCTAGCAAGTAAGCTAATATGGAAAGTTCGCTAGCAAGTTAGCTATGGCTAAGATGGAGAGTCTGTTTGGGGAATGTGTTCAAAGTCAAAGTCAAAGTCAAAGTCAGCTTTATTGTCAATTTCTTCACATGTTCCAGACATACAAAGAGATCGAAATTACGCTTTCACTATCCCACGGTGAAGACAAGACATATTTTACCAATTTAAGTCCACAGACAAACATAACATTCAAGTAAACAAAAAGTAAGTAAATAAGTAAATAAGAGGGCACATATAATAATGAAAAAATTAAAAAATAAAAAATAAGAGCAGCAAAATTTGGTTGAAATTGTGCATAGACAGTCAATAAAATACTAGTGCAAAGTCAGGCCAGTAAAAGGCTTGGGTAGTTCTGTTTGACCTAAGTAAGAAAGAAAGTGGCATAGTGGTGCAAGTTATGTAAGAGCAGCAGAAGTGTTGTGTTTTCAGGACAACAACAACAAGTTGTAAAGTGTACAAGTGTGCAAGTGGAGTAGTGCAGGCGGCCATTGTGGGTCCAATGTCCAGGATGTTATGTAGCTGAGGGTGGAGGGGGGAGAGGAGGGAGAGAGTTCAGCATCCTTACAGCTTGGTGTATGAAGCTGTTGGTGAGTCTGGTAGTGCAGGAGCGCAGGCTTCTGTACCTCTTCCCAGAGGGCAGTAGATCAAACAGATTGTGAGCGGGGTGACTTGCATCACTCACAATTGTGGTCGCCGGCGGGTGAGGTGGGTGGTGTAAATGTCCTTCAGGGAGGGGAGTGAAGCACCAATAATCCTTCCAGCTGTGTTCACTATGCGCTGCAGGGCTTTCCTGTTGTATTCAGTGCAGCTTCCGCCCCACACAGCCGATACAGCTGGAGAGGATGCTCTCAATGGTGCCCTCGGTAGAATGTGGTCATGATGGCTGGTGGAGCACTTGCTCGCCTGAGTTTCCGCAGGAAGTACAGGCGGCGCTGAGCTCTCTTCGCCAGTGTGTTGTGTTTGGGCGCATATCGCCATCTAGCGAGGCGGAGTAAAACATTAATACTTTGGCCTACGACAGTGTTTCTCAAACTTTTTCAGTTTCAGGACCACTTAACTAACCCTAGCTAAAAAAAAAAAGATTAGACCTACTTCAACAGTAGCCTATAATTAGTCTACACAATAGGCCTACTCACTGAACCACCTTGCTTATTGTCTTTGCACTTTGCTTATTGTGTCAGAGGATTCATACTGTATGATTTAAACTGGCATATCTCACATAGACAGTGTTGCAGAACTGTTTTTACATACAAGTTGGTTCAATATTGCAAACAACTCATATATATTACATTTTACCACGTCTGCTCGCGGACCACTTGGGATAGCTTGCGGACCACCAATGATCCCCAGACCACACTTTGAGAAACACTGGTCTACGAATATGACCGTGGTCCAGTCGAATACAACTTGACTAACAAAAATGATATTTGAATGACTAAATATGACAAAGACTAAAAAGGACATTTCGTCCTAAGACTAAGACTAAATGAAAAATAGGTGAGAAAATTAACACTAGGAGGGTGTTTGGCTCGGGGTCATGGTGCAAAGGACCCTAGGGTGAAATTACTCCGAACCATCGCTTTAAACTAGTTTTTGTCTTTCTTGGGGGGGAATTGTGTAAAACAGTATGTACAATGTAAAATATGTAGTTTATTTGGTCTACGTTACTGTATTTTAATAATGTCAGTCATAATGGTGGTACAATTGGAGAGCCAATTGTTTTCTGAGGTGGTACTCATTGTGAAAAGTTTGAGAACCTCTGTGTTAGAGAGGGGGAAAGAGGTTGTGTTTGTTGGACAGAGGGTGTGTGTGTTAGAGGGAGACAAGGTGTGTGTGTGTGTTAGAGAGAGGGTGAGAGGGTGTCCGTGTGTTCGAGGGTTAGATTGTGTGTGTATGTGTTTGTGTTTGTGTGTGATTGACACTGATGTCGACTCAAACTGACTCTCGGAGTGAAGATGCCATGTCCTCTTTGTCACCCTGTCGCCATGGTAATGAGATAGCCACAAAACTCATTCTTCACGGTTGTTGATCTATCGTCATGACGACCTGACACACCTTTAACCCACCCACCCACCAGCCAATCAGAAGAGGGCCTCATCACGATCTGATCTGCCAGACAGATTAGTGGTGGTATCAAGATGGAATGAATTAAAGAGAGAGAGAGAGAGATGGAGAGAGGGAGAGAGAGAAAGGGGGGGAGGGAGAGAGAGAGAGAGAGAGAGAGGGAGAGAAGTAGAGGGAGGGAGAGAGAGAGAGAGAGAAGGAGAGGGAGGGAGAGAGGGGGAGAGGGAGAGGGAGAGGGAGAGGGAGGGAGAGAAGGAGAGGGAGAGAGAGAGGGAGAGGATGTGAGATGAGATGAGAGGAATGTCAGATAGGAGGAGTTGTTGAGAAGGTGTGTGTGTGTATTTGTGTGTGTTACTGTGTGTGTTTGTGTATCTGTGTGTGTGTGTGTGTGTTTGTGTATGTCTCTTTGTGTGTGTGTGTTTGTGTCTGTTTGTGTTTGTATCTGTGTGTGTGTTTGTGTGTGTCTCTGTGTGTGTGTGTGTATTTGTGTGTGTTTGTGCGTGTCTGTGTGTGTTTGTGTGTTTGTTATGAGTAAACTGATAAACTGTTCTCAGATCTAATTAGGGTCACTAAGGTCAATGGGGAACAATGTTATTATGACAGGAAGATGACACACACGCACACACACACACACACACACAAACACACACACACGCACACGCACACACACACTATTACTGCTTGTCACCGACCCATGGCATAAAGAGGAGACGCACACAAAAGCCACACACACACACACTGGACTGGGGTGGACACACACACACAACCATAATACATTTTTTTCACAATTCCTGACACACTTTCAATGCGAGTTTCACGGTGCAATTACAAATTACAACTGCTTAAAGGGATATTCCACTCTACAACTGCTTAAAGGGATATTCCACTCTACAACTGCTTAAAGGGATATTCCACTCTACAACTGCTTAAAGGGAAATTCCACTCTACAACTGCTTAAAGGGATATTCCACTCTACAACTGCTTAAAGGGATATTCCACTCTACAACTGCTTAAAGGGATATTCCACTCTACAACTGCTTAAAGGGAAATTCCACTCCTTTCCCACCTCCCCTCCAGTTAAACAATTCATTGTTTCCTTTCTCCAGTTCATCCAGCCGTTCTCTGAGTCTGGCGATACCACTTTTAGCTCCAGCCTAGCATAGATCATTAACAACCACAACCAGCAGTAGCCTATAGCAAGCTTTGAGAACTACACACACACATACACACACACATACCCACACACACACACACACACACACACACACACACTAACCCTAAAGCACAACCAGCAGTAGCCTATAACAAGCTTTGAGAACTACACACACACACACACACACACACACACACACACACACACACACACACTAACCCCAAAGTACAACCAGCAGTAGCCTATAGCAAGCTTTGAGAACTACACACACACACACACTATCCCTAAAGCACAACCAGCAGTAGTCTATAGCAAGCTTTGAGAACTACACATACACACACACACACTATCCCTAAAGCACAACCAGCAGTAGCCTATAGCAAGCTTTGAGAACTACACATACACACACACACTAACCCTAAAGCACAACCAGCAGTAGCCTATAGCAAGCTTTGAGAACCACAGGCTAGTTCACTGCACTGATGATGTGCTATATAATGGCCAGTGATAGGCTGCTTAGAAAGTTGACTCCGTTGTAGTTTTTAGATCAAACACACAAAATGAATTTCTTCGCAACTATCCTCTATCCTGTTATCAAAGCAGATTTATTTATGAGTAGCCTCATTTATTGTGATGTCCAAGTCCTACACACACACACACACACACA
>NC_063210.1:28490640-28523140 GCF_017589495.1 Alosa alosa | reverse complement strand
CACATTAGAATGTTGCAGCAGCACCTAGCACAGTGCTTCCCAGTTCCTTATCTGGAGATACTTTACAGTTCTAATGCAGCTGAGCTATTTTACAGTTATAATGCAGCTGAGATACTTTACAGTTCTAATGCAGCTGAGCTACTTTACGGTTCCAATGCAACTGAGCTACTTTACGGTTCTAATGCAGCTGAGCTACAGTTGTAATGCAGCTGAGCTACTTTACAGTTCTAATGCAGCTGAGCTACTTTACGGTTCTAATTCAGCTGAGATACAGTTCTAATGCAGCTGAGCTACTTTACTGTTCTAATGCAGCTGAGATACAGTTCTAATGCAGCTGAGCTAATTTACAGTTCTAATGCGGCTGAGCTACTTTACGGTTCTAATGCAGCAGCGCTACTTTATAGTTCTAATGCAGCTGAGAAACTTTACAGTTCTAATGCAGCTGAGCTACTTTACAGTTGTAATGCAGCCGAGCGCTCTTTCTCTCTCTTTCTCCATCTCATCTCTCTCTCTCCATCTCTCTTCTCTCTGTACCCTCTAGGGTGGCCATCCGTCCGGATTTCGTCGGATGAGAGAGGACAGAGAGAGTGTGCTCTCCTTTTTGGATATTTGTCCGGATTTTTGTCATGAGTTTTGGCATTTAATGAGCACATAGGCCTCTGTAAGCTACTCATCTCTGTTACGTGTCATCATTTCTGACCCTCTGCCACCACCGTAGCACGGGACATCACAAAACTCCACCGATTTCCTTTTCGCGAAGCAGTCAATGTGACAACTCCCCTCGTGATTGAATGAATGAACACCGTTGCTGAGACTTAAGTTGCATATGGCGAAACCAAAGACGTCTTTCAACTCTGCGTGGTATTCTGAACACCCCTTTGCTACCAAAAGCAGGACAGATGCATACCGTGCATTTTGTAAACTGTGAAACAGATATTGATGTAAGATCCAGGGGTAAGAGTGCCATAGAGAGGCACGCTACACAGGCAGGCACAAAGAGAAAGCCAGATCTGCCGGGAAATCCTCTGTGGCATCGTTTTTGCTCCAGCAACACCAACAGCTGCAGAGCTCGCTAAGTTATTAAGTGACTAAAAAGTTATTGGGTTAAAAAGGTGGGTTTGTTGACGTGGAAAAATGTGGAAAGAAACACACACACACAAAACACTATGTTATTCCCCATATGTTACTCCGATTCCCCGTGTGTCCGAACTTTTGGGCACAAGTGTTCTCATTTTCAGTGCCATGGCGGTGGTCACCCTAGTTTCCTCTCTCTCCATCTCCTTCTCTTTCTCTCCCTCCATCTCCTTCTCTCTCTCCCTCTCCATATCCCTCTCTCTCTCCATCTCCTCTCTCCATCTTCTCTCTCTCCATCTCCTTCTCTCTCTCCCTGTCTCTTCTGTCTCTCTGTTCCCTCTCTCTCTCCTTCTCTCTTCTTCTCCATATCCCTCTCTCTCTCCATCTCCTCTCTCTCTCCATCTCCTTCTCTCTCTGTGTTTCTTCTCTCTGTTCCCTCTCTCTCTCTCTCCATCTCCATCTCTCTCTCTCTCCATCCGGGTGCTCCCCTTCAGCATCTCCACATCCACAGCATCACTTCCACCTACAGGCAGCTGTAGGAACTGCACATTCACAAGAGGGTTTGTGTTTAAGCTTTGTGTGTGTGTTTGTTTGAGCATTAATAAGTGTTTGTGTGTGTGTGTGTGTGTGTGTGTGTGTTGGCTCGGTGCTTTGACCAACACGCCTCTCTCACCAGTCTGTTTCTGACACAAACATCTGAAACTTCAGACGGTACCACCTTCTCTACAGGAAATGCTCCTCCCTTTCAGCTTCCATGGCAGATCTGCACGTCTGTCTGCCTGTTCGCGTTGCCTGTGCTGTTTGTGCCCCCTATTTTCTTCATACTTATGTGTCATATAGCGTGTGTCATATAGCATGTGTCATAGGAACTTGAATTTCCCCTGGGGATCAATAAAGTATCTATCTATCTATCTATATAGAGTGTGTCATATAGCATGTAGCATATAGCATGTACATATAGTGTGTCATATAGCATGTAGCATATAGAGTGTGTCATATAGAGTGTGTCATATAGCGTGTGTCATATAGCATGTGTCATATAGAGTGTGTCATATAGCATGTAGCATATAGAATGTAAATATAGAGTGTTTCATATGGAGTGTGTCATATAGAGTGTGTCATATAGAGTGTGTCATGTAGCATGTAGCATATAGAGTGTGTCATATAGCATGTAGCATATAACATGTAGCATATAGAGTGTGTCATATAGCATGTAGCATATAGAGTGTGTCATATAGCATGTAGCATATAGCATGTACATATAGAGTGTGTCATATAGCATGTAGCATATAGAGTGTGTCATATAGCATGTAGCATATAGCATGTACATATAGAGTGTGTCATATAGCATGTAGCATGTAGCATATAGAGTGTGTCATATAGCATATAGCATGTGTCATATAGAGCAGTGTTTTTCAACCACTGTGCCGTGAGAGAAAAGCAACTGTTGCATCAAAGAATTTATAACCACATGCTCTCATTGAGTGTATGATTGCACTATTGTGGTATGCAGGCATTGTACAACGGGGGCCCCATATCCAGTATTCACAGAATCATCACATATTCAGTTCATAACAACAATTAAATTAGATATAGTCACCTACAAATGAAACAGAGGGTGCTTGTTTTATTGAGCAGGTCTTGCATAGAAGCCATAATAAGACCATATCTGTGTATTATTTAAAGTTTTAGGCTATGGTATGTTTATTTTTTCTTCACACAGGATGTTAGTGTGCCGTGGGACATTTTAAGTGTCAAAAGTGTGCCGTGGCACAAAAAAGGTTGAAAAACACTGATATAGAGTGTCGTGTAGAGTGTGTCATAGCATGTGTCATATAGAGTGTGTCATATAGCATACAGTATGTCATATAGCATGTGTCATATACAATCCTGGTTCATCGGTCATGCTGTACATACTCTATGGGTCATCTATGAGTCATAGCCTAATGTATTATCATAGTGTATTAATCAAGTGTGTGTCATATAAATTAACTCATGTTTTAACCAAACGTGTGTGTGTGTGTGTCATATCAACTCAGTTTATGTTATCAACTGGACTGGCCAGTTGGCCTGGGATAGATCCACCTGTTTCCTAGGCAACCAGTCAACCTTCTAGCCCTGGCTTGGTGGGCCATCTGTAGACTGTTATTTATTTTCTAGCTGCGACACAATCAGTCAGTGGCTCGCAGACTCGTGTGAAAAACATCTTTATTTAGACACTAATGTGTGTGAAAACATCTTTATTTAGACAATAATGTGTGTAAAAACATCTTTCGACACTAATGTGTGTAAAAACATCTTTATTTAGACACTAATGTGTGTGAAAAACATCTTTATTTCGACACTAATGTGTGTAAAAAACTTTCTTTACATTTCCCATCAGCCATTTCACCCCCTCAGATTCCAGAACATTCTTAAAGCAAACACATGAATGAAGCCGCCGCCCACCACAAGCGCCCGTGCCTGACGCCAGGGGTCTGAGAGATGCCCCTCGCTCACAGGGCACGCTGGGTAGCCGTGCCACAAACGCTGCTCAGCGTGGGCAAGAGCACCAGGTCACACACACAGCGCCGCCCTGGTCGCCATGGAGATTGTCCCTCTCAGAGGCCAAGGCCGTGGTCAGATACCAGAGTTAGCCGTCCAGTTGCTTCTGCCAGGGAAACACCATTAGTTACTTACAGCCCACGGGACGTTTTAATCAGAGCAATCACGGACTGCTTTTTACTTTACTTTTAACTCTCAGCAAGGACTCATTGACCCAGCTGTAAAACAGTCACAATAAAACAAATGTTTCTAGATTCAAAACATTATTTCATAATTAAAGTAGGCTATGACCAAAAAAACTGCATTTCCTACAATGCAGAGCAATCTATGCATCCATGTTTCACACAATACATGGGATCATCTGAGACGTAGCCTACAAACCTCGCACTTCACTGCTTGGCGTTTTTCTCCGCGTTTTGCAGCTTCTCGGTGATCTTGCGCTCGTGGCCCGCGGGGTTCTGACGGTTGGTGTTCTCACTCGCCTCCTTCTTGGATCGGCCTTTGCGACTGGCGCCCCCTGCGGACGTAACGGCAAAACACACGTCACTCCTTCAACAGCAAACAGTGTCACTGCGGCAGGCATCAGATTACACCAACAGAGCCAGCACAACAAGGGCACAAACTGCGCCACAGACAGTCAAACACACATACGTAGATTTCTTACCTGTATAACGGTCACTCAGATTGTAGTATTCATATTCATCATAGTAACGCTCCTCAAAAGTTGTGGGCTCGAGATTCTTCACTTCCACGAAACTCATGCTGAATATTAAAAATTTAGCTGACAAAACTTCAAACAAGACAAACAAGTCGAGCTCAGGCTGCTACTGCAAAGACCAGAAATGACTTTTTTTATCGCTGGAGAAAGCGCAGGGTAGAGTTCTTTGTCCTTGCGGTGTGCTGATGTTTACAGCGAATGAGGTTAGGGATTTTATACGCTCGTGCGCTCGCTCCTCCTTGCGTGCCTGTGAGTCACCGCTGGCCGCTCGGAGTTGCATCAGCTTTTGGTAAATGTTTGACCAACGTCTCCTCCCAGCACAAACACAGCTTTTGTTTATGTCCTGAAAAATACCCGTGTTTGTCCTATAATTTAGGGGTCAGCATAACTGTTTTAAGTAACTCCTGGATTTTATTCGGCATCCTTCATCCGGGAGTGGACGGTTGTCTGAAGAAAGGCACTGCATTGTCAGTTCGGACCTGTAGTTTTATATTAGGCCAACTGTAAATTCGGGATCAGGCAGAAAGTTTCAGAGGTTGATAAGTTCAGTTTTGGAATGTTTTCCATCCGTGTGTCCTCTCTGGTATCTGTTATGAGCTTTAGCAGGTCCTGTTGTAGTTGTATTTCCAGATCAGGATCAGAAAGGACCTTTTTGAACAGCTTGTTTGATGTTTTTTGAATCATTTGTGAACACATTGTTTGATGTTTTGAATAATTTGTGGACACATTGTTGGATGTTTTCAGTAATTTGTGAGCACATTGTTGGAAGTTTTGAATCACATAATCACATGTGAACACATTGTTTGATGTTTTGAATAATGCAAACTGGTGTCTGTCCTAGTTTCCTACTGTAATGAGGTTTCCCGGCCTTTAGTCTTCACTTTATCAACGACCTTGTTGTAATCTGATGCAGATTATGTTAGCAGGCGGGTGTGTAAGATTAGATGAGATGATTCAGGTTAATGTTTGAGGTACACCTGCCCCTGTTCTCAGCTCACATTCCACATGGCCTACTGACCTCAACACCGTCCACAACACACACACACACGTTCGTGCACACACGCGCGCCCACACACACACACACACACACAGACACGCACACACGCACACACACACGCAGTGTAAAAAGACTATTGTAGGTAGATTTAACTCAATGGCAGCAGGATGCCAGTAATTTACTGTAATAGTAGCTACTTACAGAACTATTACTGCATATTAATTTACAGTAGTTATCCTATTACTGTTTCCTTATTTACAGCACTTATTCATCATTTACAGTAGTACCCTATTACTGTATGCATTTACAGTAGTACCCTATTACTGTATGCATTTACAGTAGGCTCCATACTATTGTATCATAATTTACAGTACATTTACAGTAGTACCCTATTACTGTATGCATTTACAGTAGGCTCCATACTACTGTATCATCATTTACAGTAGTACCCTATTACTGTATGCATTTACAGTAGGCTCCATACTACTGTATCATCATTTACAGTACATTTACAGTAGTACCCTATTACTGTATGCAATTACAGTAGTACCCTATTACTGTATGCATTTACAGTAGGCTCCATACTATTGTATCATCATTTACAGTAGGCTCCATACTACTGTATCATCATTTACAGTAGTACCCTATTACTGTATGCATTTACAGTAGTACCCTATTACTGTATGCATTTACAGTAGGCTCCATATTACTGTATGCATTTACAGTACATTTACAGTAGTACCCTATTACTGTATGTATTTACAGTAGTACCCTATTACTGTATGCATTTACAGTACATTTACAGTACATTTACAGTAGTACCCTATTACTGTATGCATTTACAGTAGGCTACATACTACTGTATGCATTTACAGTAGGCTCCATATTACTGTATGCATTTACAGTAGTACCCTATTACTGTATGCATTTACAGTACATTTACAGTACATTTACAGTAGTACCCTATTACTGTATGCATTTACAGTACATTTACAGTAGTACCCTATTACTGTATGCATTTACAGTACATTTACAGTACATTTACAGTACATTTACAGTGCATTTACAGTAGTACCCTATTACCAAAGATCCTTCATTACTAGCTCCGCTTTAACCCTCTCTGCTATTACTGTGTATGAATTTACAGTATTCATCATCATTTACAATATTATTACCACTATTGTATTCACAGTGCTGCTACTTCATGTACCTCTACAATATTACTTTCAATGATTTACACAGTTACCATTATGTGTGTGTGTGTGTGTGTGCGTGTTTTTTGTAATTTCATTTTATATTTGTAAATATGAAAAACAACAGATTTTGACAGAAATCAAATAAGCACAGAGGGTCAGATAGTGAAATGACATTTCAGTTCAAGCAGTTGAAGCTGAGACTCACTCATGAAGCTATAGTATAGTATAAGTATATATACTCTTTTGAAATTTGGTCTCTGCATTTATCCCAATCCGTGAATTAGTGAAACACACACAGCACTCAGTGAACACACAGTGAGGTGAAGCACACACTAATCCCGGCGCAGTGAGCTGCCTGCATCAACAGCAGCACTCGGGAACAGTGAGGGGTTAGGTGCCTTGCTCAAGGGCACTTCAACCGTGTCTACTGGTCGGGGTTCGAACCGGCAACCCTCCGGTTACAGGTCCAAAGTGCTAACCAGTAGGCCACGGCTGCCCCCTTAACAGTGAAAGCCGGGAATCGAAACCCCAACTTTTCAGGCTACTGCATGCTGGTCCAGCTACTTATCCACTACACTACCTGAGACTCAATCATGCAGCTGAGACTCACTCATGCAGCTGAGACTCACTCATGCCCTCATCACTGCAGGTTAGATCACTGCAACCCCCTCCTCATGCCCTCATCACCTACATCACCCTCCTCATGCCCTCATCACTGCAGGTTAGATCACTGCATCACCCTCCTAGCGCTCCCTGCTCATTGGCGTGTCCTCCAACAGATTAAACAGCTGCAATATACTCAAACCTGTTTTCAGGATGAGATGTCTTAAAATAAGTCAATCTTTTTTTAAATTAAGTCAAATGTTTTCACAAGAAAGCGCTAGGTAAGTCTCTTTATACTGAAAACAATACCAACAAGTTTTTTTCATCTTGATATAAGATTAATAACACTTGGTTAGATTTAGTTAGATAAGCAGTTTTTGCAGTGTGCCCATATGAGATGTGTATTATTCAGTACTTATTCACTACTGTATCATCATTTACAGTAGTACCACTGTATGAATTCACACACACACACACACACACACACTGGAGTGGCTGCTGCATAACACACTG
Organism: Alosa alosa; assembly: GCF_017589495.1. Lineage (NCBI taxonomy): Eukaryota > Metazoa > Chordata > Actinopteri > Clupeiformes > Clupeidae > Alosa > Alosa alosa. The sequence continues at coordinate 28,515,495 of NC_063210.1, read as the reverse complement.
TACCTTCTCTGAGCATGTTACATCAAAGCACACACAGCCTGTCTTCCTCAAATACATTACATTACATTAAGCAGACACTTCTTGACCAAAGTGACTTACATATGTCAGCTATATTACAAGGGATCACATTGTCCCCGGAGCAACTTGGGGTTAAGTGCCTTGGTCAAGGGCACAATTGTGGAAGCCGGCAATTGAACCGACAACTTTCAGGCTACTCCACGCTAGCCCAGCTCCTTAACCACTACACTACCACCACCCTACAGGCTACTGCACGCTAGCCCAGCTCCTTAACCACTACACTACTACTGCACACTAGCCCAGCTCCTTAACCACTACACTACAGGCTACTGCACACTAGCCCAGCTCCTTAACCACTACACTACTACTGCATGCTAGCCCAGCTCCTTAACCACTACACTACAGGCTACTGCACACTAGCCCAGCTCCTTAACCACTACACTACTACTGCACGTTAGCCCAGCTCCTTAACCACTACACTACTACTACTGCACACTAGCCCAGCTCCTTAACCACCACCCTACAGGCTACTGCACACTAGCCCAGCTCCTTAACCACTACACTACCACCACCCTACAAGCTACTGCACGCTAGCCCAGCTCCTTGACCACTACACTACTACTGCACACTAGCCCAGCTCCTTAACCACTACACTACTACTGCACGCTAGCTCCAGCTCCTTAACCACTACACTACAGGCTACTGCACACTAGCCCAGCTCCTTAACCACTACACTACCACCACCCTACTACTGCACGCTAGCCCAGCTCCTTGACCACTACACTACTACTGCACACTAGCCCAGCTCCTTAACCACTACACTACTACTGCACGTTAGCCCAGCTCCTTAACCACTACACTACAGTCTACTGCATGCTAGCCCAGCTCCTTAACCACTACACTACACTACTACTGCACGCTAGCCCAGCTTCTTAACCACTACACTACTACTGCACGCTAGCCCAGCTCCTTAACCACTACACTACTACTGCACACTAGCCCAGCTCCCAACCACTACATACACTACTACTACACCAGCCCAGCCTCTGACCACTGCACTACTACTGCACACCAGCCCAGCTCCTGACCACTACACTACTACTGCACGCCAGCCCAGCCTCCTTAACTACACTACTGCTGCATACTAGCCCAGCTCCTTAACCACTACACTACTACTGCACGCTAGCCCAGCTCCTTAACCACTACACTACACTACTACTGCACGCTAGCCCAGCTTCTTAACCACTACACTACTACTGCACACTAGCCCAGCTCCTTAACCACTACACTACAGTCTACTGCATGCTAGCCCAGCTCCTTAACCACTACACTACACTACTACTGCACACTAGCCCAGCTCCTTGACCACTGCACTACTACTGCACACTAGCCCAGCTCCTTGACCACTACACTACTACTGCACGCTAGCCCAGCTCCTTGACCACTACACTACTGCTGCATACTAGCCCAGCTCCTTAACCACTACACTACTACTGCACACTAGCCCAGCTCCTTAACCACTACACTACACTACTACTGCACACTAGCCCAGCTCCTTAACCACTACACTACACTACTACTGCACACTAGCCCAGCTCCTTAACCACTACACTACTACTGCACACTAGCCCAGCTCCTTAACCACTACACTACACTACACTACTACTGCACACTAGCCCAGCTCCTTAACCACTGCACTACACACTAGCCCAGCTCCTAAACCACTACACTACACTACTACTGCACACTAGCCCAGCTCCTAAACCACTACACTACAGGCTACTGCACACTAGCCCAGCTCCTTAACCACTGCACTACACACTAGCCCAGCTCCTTAACCACTACACTACACTACTACTGCACACTAGCCCAGCTCCTTAACCACTACTTAACCACTACACTACACACTAGCCCAGCTCCTAAACCACTACACTACACTACTACTGCACACTAGCCCAGCTCCTAAACCACTACACTACACTACTACTGCACACTAGCCCAGCTCCACTACACTACTACTGCACGCTAGCCCAGCTCCACTACACTATCACCGCTCCAGCAGTGCCCAGCCACTTGTGGCAGATAAGGGGCGGGTCCAACACTAGTACAAACACCAAAATACAAGATGACTTTCAGGGTCTCCGCCCCTCTCTCTCTCTCTCCCTCTCTGTCCCTCTCTCTCTCTCCATCTCCATCTTCTCTCTCTCTCCCTCTCCCTCCCTCTCTCTCTCTCTCTCTCTCTCACACACACACATACAGTTATGAAAGCACACACTCACACACAAATTCTTTCTATTTCACAAACACTAACTGCCCCCCCATGTGACTTCTCTCTTCTATCACACACACACACACACACACACACACACACACACACTCTGTTGGCTGCTGAAGTCTCCTTCACTCCTGCAAGAAGCAGGCCATGAACTGCAAATATTTATTCAGACACAGACCAGTGACCTTCTGTGTATGCACACACACACACATGCTCGCATGCACACACACACACACACACAGATAAACACACACACACACACACAGAACACACACACATGCACACACACAGAACACACGCACACACACACAAATGCACTCAACGTGCAGACGGTGTTGTCCCCAATAGATAAGCTGCATTGCATTGGTGACTAGGGGGTGTGTTTATGACCCTGTTTACCCCACAGGGTTGTCAATCATCACACACACACACACACACACACACACACTGGACCTGCAGGCCTTGGACTCCGCCCCAAACAGCGATGGTGTCACCACGACATCATACACACATCCACCTGACCTCATTCACACACCACACACACAGTGTCAACACAAACACACACACACACACATACACACACACACACACACACACACTTTCACAATACAAGTGAAAGAAGTTGCTAAGTTATATTTTTTAAGTGTTTTTCCTTTTTACAGTAATGTATTGTAATGTAATGTGTATTATGTCAATAATAGGGTGCTATTGGGTGGTCAGTAATTGGGTGGTCAGTAATAGGGTGGTCAGTAATTGGGTGGTGAGTAATAGGGTGCTTTTGGGTGGTCAGTAATAGGGTGCTATTGGGTGGTCAGTAATAGGGTGCTAATGGGTGGTCAGTAATAGGGTGGTCAGTAATTGGGTGCTAATGGGTGGTCAGTAATTGGGTGGTCAGTAATAGGGTGCTTTTGGGTGGTCAGTAATAGGGTGCTAATGGGTGGTCAGTAATAGGGTGGTAATGGGTGGTCAGTAATAGGGTGGTCAGTAATTGGGTGGTCAGTAATAGGGTGCTATTGGGTGGTCAGTAATTGATGTTTGGATCCCTGTATGCTTATAGAACTATGACAAAAGTATGACCTCACACTGACATAGTCTACCTTGTGCACAGAGAAAGCAAAAGCCAGATGTGTTTTTTATTCAGACCATCAGTGTGTAGTTGGCACATTGTGTGCTTATTATTGTGATGGCTTGTGTTTACTGTTAGATACTTAAAAACACCATTTTTAATGGCGTGAAGAGTTGTTTAACTACAATGTTTTGCTGATTGGGTGAAAGGTTTTCCTATTTGTGTGTAGAGTTTTGCAAAAAAAGCCATAGTTACAAAAAATGTGCTTAAGCAATCAGGAAAAACTGTAATACACACACACACACACACACACACACACACACACACACATACACACACACATACATACACACACACACACACACACATGTGCACACACACACACACGTGCACACACGCACACACACATGCACACACACACACATACACACACACATACACACACACACACATGTGCACACACACACACATCGCACACACACACACACACACACACACACACACACACACACACACACACACACACACACACACACACACACACACACACACACACACACACACAGCTAGACATATTACAGATGACCTTTGACTGGGTGTTGTGACTCCAAACAGACAGAGTAATTACAGTTTTTTCTGATTGCTTAGGCACATTTTTTGTAACCATGGCTTTTTTTGCAAAACTCTACACACAAATGGCAAAACCTCTCACCCAATCAGCAAAACATTGTAGTTCTCTTGCAAAAGCTAACACACCTTGCTTAACTCTTCACACACAATAGTGTTTTCAGATCTAACAGTAAACACAAGCCATCACAATAGTAAGCACACAAATGTGCCAACAACACACTGATGGTATGGAATAAAAACACATCTGGCTTTTGCTTTCTGTGCACAAGGTAGACTATGTCAGTGTGAGGTCATACTTTTGTCATAGTTCTGTAAACATACAGGGATCCAAACTTCAAGTATTAGTGTTTATTTACACATCATAACAAACACAAGTGTGTTTTTCCAAGTCAAACACAAAATAGCATTTCACTGAGACAAAACAAATCAGTCTACATCGGGTCGTCTCTCTCAAAATTTCGTGTATATCACATGCAATGTCTTAGTCCAAGGCACCAGGGAAAATATCTTCTGGAATGCCGTATCCAGGCCTGACATGACAATATCCCCACATGTAGACCGGGGAAAATATCTTCTGGAATGCCGTATCCAGGCCTGACATGACAATATCCCCACATGTAGACCGGGGAAAATATCTTCTGGAATGCCGTATCCAGGCCTGACATGACAATATAATAAAGACAAGACAATAAAAGGGCTATTTCTTTCTCTTCTTACCCTTCCTCTTCCCCCTCCCCATCCTCCTCTTGCTCCTCCCCATCCTCCTCTTGCTCCTCCCCATCCTCCTCTTCCCCCTCCCCATCCTCCTCTTCCCCCTCCCCATCCTCCTCTTGCTCCTCCCATATCCTCCTCTTCCCCCTCCCCATCCTCATCTTGCTCCTCCCATCCTCCTCTTGCTCCTCCCCATCCGCATCTTGCTCCTCCCCATCCTCCTCTTGCTCCTCCCCATCCTCATCTTGCTCCTCCCATCCTCCTCTTGCTCCTCCCCATCCTCATCTTGCTCCTCCCATCCCTCCTCTGCTCCCTCCCCATCCTCCCTCTTTTGCCTCCCCTTTGTCCCTCTTCCTCTAACTTCACCTCCTTGTCCTTTGTCATCCCTCTCCTTCTCCTCACCTCTTCACCTCTCTGCATCCCTCTCTCCCTCCCTCCCTCTCTCCCCCCCTACTTCTTCACCTCCACATCCTATTCTTCAGCCTCCTCTAATTTTTACTCTTTCTCACTCTTCCTGCTCACCCATTGTACCCATTGTACATGACCTGTGGCTTATTTTATAGTGCTTAGGCTGATTACAAAGTGAACTACACCATTCAAAACAGTTTTCACATGAGAAAGTGTGCCAGAGAGTTGGCAAAATAGTGAAAATAATAGCCATACATGTGTATAGATTTGCTAGGAGTGTGTTGATCATTTGGAAATTGAGTGTAAAGCAGTGACTTTTGTTTACAGTTCTGCAAAAAGAGTGCTGTGCAGTGAATTGTGCCTACAGTTGTGCAAAGTGTGTGTTATAAAATTGCAAACTGTGTGCAAAGCAGTGTTTGTGCTTTTAGTTTTGCGAACTCAGTGAGTGGTATTGCTATAAGTATTAATAGTTTTAGGAATTGTGCTATAAGAATCACAGTTGTGTTTAAGCATTCAGAAAAAACTGTAGTGGAGCTTCTTCCTGATGAGTCATGACAACATCAGTTCATCTGGGGCACACATGTTCAACAGAAGGGCTCGTTGGTTTATGGATGTTCTAATTCTACAGTTCATTCCTTACAGTTTTTTTCAATTGCTTACACACTAAATCTTTGCTTGTCACACAATTTTCTAAACATGTCTTCCAAACATCATAACCCCACACCAAATATGCAAATCCATACACTAATTCTCAATGTTTGACTCAGTTTTCAATTTACTAAAACACATTTTGCAAAACACCACACAAATTTCTATTTAACACACAAAAATCTAACAGGAAGTAACTTGATTTCGTTTTTCAAACACAACCCATTAAAATGCCACTACATCACCAGTGCTTCACTCTCTCTCCTCACATGTGTAAACACTCATTACTTTACGGAACACCATCCAATCATTGCCTTAGTATACTGTATACTTAGCATACTGTAGGCCTATGAATAGATATACTCTATATGTAGGTATGGACCCTTTCAATCTGCTCCTACTCTCAATCTACTCCTTGACTCAAGATGCTACCCAACTTCAGTTGCAATAGTCATCTCACGAACTGACTACTGTAATGTTCTCCTGACAGGTCTCCCAGCCTGTGCAGTGAAACCACTTCAGATGATCCAGAACGCGCGGCTTCTGGTCTACAACCAACCCAAAAGGCACATGTGCCACCCCGCTGCTCATCCAGCTACACTGGCTACCTATGGCGCTGCCCGTGATCAAATTCAAGGCTCTAACGCTTGCCTACAAGCAGTCTCCGTTCTGCTCCCACCTACTTTGAATGCCCCCATACAGACATACGCTATACCCCAGGACCAGCCAAGGCCTCAGATCTAACGACGCCTAGCTCCTACCACCGGGTACGCTCAAGCCAATCCAAACTTTTCTCATCTGTTGTTCTGTTGCATCATCAGCTCCTACAAGGGCAGAGACATCCTTCTCCATTTTCAGAAAACTCCTGAAGACCCAGCTCTTTAGAGAACATCTCCTCTCATAGCAACACTTACAACAAGTCTTACTGATCCTAGCACTCACCAGTCGTCTCAAACTGACAAGTAACTGTTAAAACAGCACTCACTGATGCACTTATTCTTACTGTACTCTAATGTTTTAAATTGTCCTAAAATTGTTGAGAACTGCTCTAAAACTTAAACTGTTTACTATGTTGTTAGTCGCTTTGGCTAAAAAGCGTCAGCCAAATGTAATGTAATGTAATGCTCCTAAAAGATTTCCGGTTGAAATGTTCAGAATCAATGCAGATACTTTGAAAGGAAAATTACAGTAATCGGACTTTAGCTTACAGTAATGTTCTACAAAAAGTCGACTTTATGTCAAACTTGACATTGTTTTTTTTCTCTATTTTTGTTTATCCCCAGGTTAGCATTAGCTTAATACATTTGACCCCAAGACCTATGAATACATACACAACCCCCCACCCACCCACACACACACACGCACACACACACACACACACACACACACACACCTCTTTGGAAAAAGTTTTTTTCATGCTGGCTGTACAATTCTTTATTCGCAGCAAATTATTTGGGAAAAATCACTATTTTTGGTTTCAATATTACTTGCATTTTTCACTGTATATTTCAACTTCTCTGTGTAGATACCATAACTTTCACTCTTACGGATATACATATATAAAGCCTATGAAAGACAGAAGAGCTTTAAGTTTTGAGCAACAGTGTGTACATGATGTATCCAAAATGTCATATTATGACAAAAGTGTTCATAATGTGAGGCGAATGTTTGATTTATGTTTATGGCATTTTGAATGTTGTGTGTCATTTTGCTGGAGATTTGAGGCCTTTTGCATTTTGTGTGAGCAATTGTGAGTTTTGAAAAATAGAGTTTTGAAAATGTGTGTAAACAGTTGTAAAAAACTGTAAAATAAAATAAGGGCTGAATTTGAACACACACACAGACACACACACACATTCCTTAAAATAAGGCGTGAATTTACTCAGATCTCAAGCAATTCAGTGAAATCAGAGAAAGAGAAATTCTGAAATGATATGTGCTGCCAGTCATAGATTCCTAATAATAATAATGATGATGATGATGATGATGATAATAATGTGTGTGTGTTCAATTCAATTCCAATCTTTATTTCAGACTCAGATAGCACTCCATAGCATATAACAATAATGAAATAAATAAAATTATAATGAAAGTACATCATACACAATACACACACACAAACACACACACACACACAGTGCATGCACATAAACACACACTCAAACAACTGTTAAAAAATCTTAACAGAAAACTATCGCCTCTCTCTGCACTACCCAGCATTTTTGCTGCCAACCTTGAGCCAACCCTCTGATAAGCGCTCAGTAGCCGTACAGACGGAACAGGACATCAACAATTCAGCCAAACAATAACAATAACAATAACAAAAAACTCTGCACAAGCTGAAACATTCATGCCGAACCCCCAACACACACACACACACACATGCACGCACACACGCACGCACGCATGCACATAGAATCATGCCGAACATCCCCCCCCCCCACACACACACACTCACATGCACGCACGCATGCACGCAGAGTCAGCGCCAAACCCCCGCCCTAACACACACACACTCACATGCACGCACGCATGCACGCAGAGTCATGCCGAACCCCCCAACACACACACACACACACACTCACACGCACATGCACGCACACACGCATGCACGCAGAGTCATGCCGAACCCCCAACACACACAATAATAATACTCACACGCACATGCATCGCACACACGCGACGCACGTATGCACGCAGAGTCATGCCGAACTTCAACACACACACACACTCACATGCACGCATGCACGCAGAGTCATGCCGAACCCCCCCCTGCTGAAGGGCCCTCTGCTCCCTCACTGAAATAAAGACCTGAACATGAACAGCCCGCTCAACAATGCGCAGCACACACACACACGCACACACACACACACACACACACACACTCAACAATGCCCAACACACACACACACACACACACTCAACAATGCCCAACACACACACACACGCACACACACACACACACTCAACAATGCCTAGCACACACACACACACACACACACACACACACTCAACAATGCCCAGCCACCTCTATCTATGCTATCACTGTTATAGGGCCAAAGAAAGTTGTACAACAAGTCGGCTTTTTTTAAACGGAACCACATGTTTCCTTTTGCGTGCTATAAAGGCATGCGTGTTTGTGTGTGTGTGTGTGTGTGTGTTTCCTTTTGCATGGCTAGTGTTTCCTTTTGCGTGCTATAAAGGCATGGCTAGTGTTTCCTTTTGCGTGCTATAAAGGCATGGCTAGTGCCTGTAGCAGTGGTGGGCCCCACTAGTGGGGAATAAAGACATGACAGGTGGGGCGTGATGAACAGGAGGACATTTGTATTTTGTGCCTATCTTTATTACAATGCCTTTCTTTTTTGACAAGGAAGATCAGTTTCAAAAACAACATAGCCGCACACAAACATACACTGTAACAAGATTCTGTGATTTTCACAGCATCACTGCTGTTTTTGAGAAAAATGTGTACTGTATTTGTGAATACAGTATGTTGCTGTAGTTTCGCTATGAATTATGGTCAAAAATGGTCAAACTACAGTACTAAAAAAATTTGCTGCGAATCATAACATAGTAATAAATCTGACTCCTCCTCACTTGTCAGCTTTTTTGAAAATGTTGAAAAACATGGCGAAAATCAGTTGAGTTTTCTGTTTTCTTTTTTGCACATAAATACAAAGTTAAGCTCCAGGATAGCAAGGTGACATTGATATTATGTTGATTTCCCATCCAAATCATCATTTTGAAAAGATATTGAAAAGTCATGGATTTATGGTTTACTGGGAAATTTTGACGTGGTGATTGAAAGCGCACCGCGCGACGACGTTTGAACTGTCGGGCGGAGATCATTTTGAGCAACAGTTCAGTAGGTCAACTCAACGGTGTTCAGCACTCTGTCAAGTTCGCAGCTCCACCTTAATGGTAAGCAAGCATTTATTTATGTAACGTTAATGTTTCATTGTGAAATTGTACTACATTAAATTCGGGCATGTGTACAGTCTATCTATAATGCGTTGTACTGTCTAACTTACAAACTCATCCATGCTTGTTGGATCAACTCTTTGCTAAGTAAGTAAGGTTAGGCTAGCTATCATAGTTGCTGTTGCTGTGAAGGTGGCATTAACGTTACGTTTTATGTTACGCTAACGCTTTGGCAGTCTCATTTATATTAGGCCTACCTTAGTTCTCAGTAAGTTATAGTTTATTATATTCATATAATTTATATAAAACATTCGCTAGTAGTACTAGGCCTAGTATGTTACTGTCACAATGTTAGGCTGAAGATGATGTGCTGCTGGTTAACGTTAACGGGAGGTTTAGCTGCTACCAGCTAACTTATGTAACGTTAACTCATCGTAATCAGTACATATATCTATGTGTTGCTGCAAGCAAACATCATCAATGAGCTCACCCAGCTGGCTAACGCTAGCAGCTAAATATACCTTGCTAAACTGAGTTATGCTAACACCATCTTCAGCCTGTCATTTTGACAGTAAACTCAAAACATACAGTATATATATACATGATTATTCTAAAGTTTCACTTGTAAGTAGCCTTCAGTTTCAGTTGAAAATTGTTATCTAACACTGTTTATCTTTTTTTCTTCTATTTCTGCTAGTTGCTGCTTCACTCTGCTACTGGTGGTGGATCAGGCTGACTGCAACCGTTGGTCTAACGTTAGGATGCAGCACCCATAATTTCTAAACGGAAAAAAGTGAATAAATGTACTTGCTTTTCAAACTGATAACAAGTTGTCAATGGTTATTTATGCAAGTTTGTGTAGCCTAAACCATACCTAGGTTTAGTCAAATTTATCCTGGCTGTAGATAAAGCAGGATAAGAATTTCCCAAAATTACTGTATATAATATTACAGCACTGGTATTACTACTGTACTAAGTTACAGTATGATCCATAAGTACTGTGGATTAAAAAATACGGTGAACAATTCAATACTGTATACATTACAGCACTGGTAGTACTACTGTAGTTTGCATTTACAGTATCAGGCATAGGTACTGTGATTTCATATACAGTAGGTGTACTGTAGAGTGAAAAACAGCAACTTGCTGGTTATTTGCTGCCAGCAAGTTGCTGTAAATTTTACGTTAAACTTTTTACAGTGTAGGAGTCATAAACATACCGACATATGAATTAAAACATCATCAGATCCAGCAGACTTAAACGGGAAAAGGAATATGGAACCAAAATGCGAAAATAATATTTTAATGTTACCATTTTGCCAGGGTGATTGGGTCAGGTAGGGCAGGTGAAATTGCCCACCTCTAAAGTGGGGCATGACAGAGAAAGTTTGAGAACCACTGGCCTATAGTGGCAACCGGGTCAACCGGGGGGCAGCCATGGCCTACTGGGGGGCAGCAGTACTGGTTACTTAGGGGCAGCCGTGGCCTACTGGTTAGCGCTTCGGACTTGTAACCGGAGGGTTGCCGGTCAGAACCCCGAGCAGTAGGCCACGGCTGAAGTGCCCTTGAGCAAGGCACCTAACCCCTCACTGCTCCCCGAGCGCCGTTGTTGTTTCAGGCAGCTCACTGCGCCGGGATTAGTGTGTGCTTCACCTCACTGTGTGTTCACTGTGTGCTGAGTGTGTTTCACTAATTCACGGATTGGGATAAATGCAGAGACCAAATTTCTCTCACGGGATTAAAAGAGTATATATACTTATAAGCGGGATAACAGCATTCGAGGATAATAGCATGGACAGTTAACTTGTTTACAGTTGATTCCATTGCTTCCAGGCTCAACTGTTGTCCTACTATAGTGGTTATATACCATTTATAAGCATTGATATGGAACGGTGATTAAACTTTTTTTTTTAACAGATCTACTTCATAGGTGTCCTGTTATTCAGAATTACAGTAATAGCCACCCCACCAGCCAATCAGAAAAGAGTATTTCTTCTCTGGGTGATATTAACATTTACAGTGCTCTTCAGTCAGTGGTCATCCATTGAGTCTATAAAAATATAACTTATGTAAGCAGCCGGTCATCTTCTCATTAACTTGAACTGTTGTCTTTTTGGTAGGCCTATTTAATTAACGTTTGTCACATTGAGATAGCACACTCCAAATATCAATTTAGCAAATTACATATGTGATACAATAGGCTTACTTTACAATATTCTAAACTCTCAAAAGCATAAGAGCCAAACGGGAATTTTCCTACTGACATTCACTACAAGTGTATTCACATTGTATTCACATTAGCCTACTTTCCTGCCTGTGGTTGTACTGCATTCCCACTAATAACGCTTTCAACTAAGTTGAAACTTGCGGCACATAGCCGCCATCTACAGGCGTGTTTGGGAAGTTCTTAATAGTTCCTGAGTTTGATGGTCCTATTTGTCCCTTTCTAACACCCGTAGCGAGACCTATGGGATAGCTGGCTAAATAGTTAGCTCATTAGCTAGCGATAATTTTTGACGTCTTTTAAATTGAATGAGAAATCCCTCATCATAATAGTGAGTACTGAATGGAAGCGATGTGACATATTTACAGAGCAAATGTCGATATCCATATAATGCATGTACACAATGCAAAGAAATCGTTCCGTATTTTCCTGCCTAACGTTACCAACATGCTACCACCTCCTCCTTAACATAACGTTAGTTACTTAGCCACATTACAATTTATTTTGAGATTGTTTTCAGCTTTACAACATATCCTTTGATGGTTGAATGTGATTACTGGTGACTGAGATTCCCTTAATGAACACGGGGTGAACGGCAGGATTCGTGTTATGGCTTGAATAGCCAATGTTATGATATTGCATTAGCTTAGCATACAGCCTTTCTGCAGTAGTGAATGGAGTATACTGCACTCAAACAATGTTAGCCTGCCTATGTGTTGCTTACAGGTTACTGTATTTCATGTAGGCGAGATGGCTTTGGTATCGGCAGACACTAAGATCGCAGAGTTACTGACGGAGCTTCACCAACTAATCAAGCAAACGCAGGTGAACACACATACACACACACACTAGTAAAGACATGATATTTTGCAAAAGGTGGAAAAATCCAATAATCATGTGTCGGCACCAGTTGTTATCTTATCAGTTTAATTGCTATGAATACCATTTTAAATATTGCTATGCATGTTTGTGTTGTTAGGAGGAACGATCCCGAAGTGAGCACAACCTGCTCAATATTCAGAAAACCCATGAGAGAATGCAAACTGAAAACAAGAGTAAGTATGCACACACACACACATGCACACACATATACACACGTGCACACACACACAGAAAACTCATGAGAGAATGCAGACTGAAAACAAGAGTAAGTGAACACACATGCAGACACACGTGCACACACACACATGCACACACACACACAAATGCACACACATATACACACTTGCACACACACACACACGTACACACGTGCACGCACACACACACGCACAGAAAACACATGAGACAATGCATACTGAAAACCAGAGTAAGTGAACACAAACGCTCGCGCGCACACACACACACACACACATTCCAGAAAACCCACCAGAGAATGCTGTAACCAACAGTTAGCCTACTCACCACACACACACACACACACACCCATTGACTCATATAGTTGTTTCGTTGCCAGCCTCGCCGTACTACCGGACTAAACTACGTGGGCTCTACACAACAGCCAAAGCAGACGCAGAGGCAGAGTGTGGGTGAGTAACGCACGCACGCACGCACGCACGCACGCACACACACACACACACACACACACACTCACGCACACCACATACTCTACATGCATACGCACACACGCGCGCACACTTTTGCGCACACAATACACGCTATCACACTACGCACACACACACACACACACACACACACACACGCACACACACACTACGCACGCACACACTACGCATGCACGCACGCACGCACGCACACACTACACACACACTATGCACGCACACACTACACACACACTACGTACACACACTACACACACACACACACACACACACACACTACGCAAGCACACACACTACGCAGGCACTCAAGCACACACGCACGCACACACTACAAACGCATATGGCAAGCCGATTGAGCATTTATTCAGATATCTTGATATCAGGCATAATTGTCATGTACATGCAAGCCATTTCTGTCCACTAGTTAACTAGTGAGCCATTTCTGTGTGAACTAGTTAACTAGTGACAGCCAAAATGCTCACTAGTTAACTAGTAAGGCCCAAATTCTCTCTAGTTAACTAGTTCATATGTTTCATATCTTACTAGTTAACTAGTAATGCTCAGCATGTTCACAAGTTAACTAGTGGACACTGAAATGTGCACTAGTTAACTAGTTTAAAGACTTCTATATTTTACTAGTCAACTAGTAAGGTACACAAATGTTTACTAGCTGACTACTGAATGTCAAATTCCCACTTGTTAACTTCTATGAAATTTGGCCAGCCGCTTGAGCATTTATTCTTATATCTTGATATCAGGCCAACATGCAAGCCATTTTTGTCAACTAGTTAACTAGTGAGCAATGTTTGTGCACACTAGTTAACTAGTGACAGCATAAATGCCCACTAGTTAACTAGTGAACACATATTAGCTTCACTAGTTAACTAGTGAGAGCCAGAAATGTCCACTAGTTAACTAGTAAAGGCCAAAATGCATACCAGTCAGCTAGTTGAAGGCTTTTGGGTCTCACTAGTTAACTAGTGACAGCCAAAAATGTGCACATGTTTACTAGTGAAGGCAAAACTCCTCACTAGTTAACTAGTGAACCATAAACGGCTTACTAGCTAGCTAGGTGATGGCAGCAGGCTCACTAGTTAACTAGTTGATGCATCCTTTGTCCAAACTAGTTAACTAGTGAGGTCATAAATGTATACTAGTAAACTAGTTGAAGCCTAAATTCACACTAGTCAGCTAGTGGCGCAGAATTAAAATTAGGAGGCGGAGAACTCTGGAAATTGAGGCTTTCTATTGGCTCCCTATGTCCAAATAGAACATGACAACCAATCACAGCTAGAATTTCACAAAAATCCACCCACAACATTTGCATGTGGCACACAAGTTAACATGCAGGCCAAAGGAACTTTAACTAGTAAACTAGTGGCTTCAATGTGACACTTACATGTAAACTAGTGAAGGCAGAACTGCTCACTAGTTAACTAGTGAAGACACAAATGCCCACTAGTTAACTAGTGAGGTCTAAAAAGTGTCACTAGTTTACTAGTGAGCACTAAAAACACCCACTAGTAAACTAGTGATGGCAATTTCCATTCGACTAGTTAACTAGTGAGGTGCAAAAGTGTCACTAGTTTACTAGTGTGCTCCAAAACGCCCACTAGTTAACTAGTGAAGGCCATTTCAGCCCCACTAGTTAACTAGTGAGATGCCAAAATGGTCACTTGTTAACATGTAAAGGCAAAAATGCCCTCTAGTTTACTAGTGAGGGTGTTGTAGGCCTTACTAGTTAACTAGTGGCATGTATATTTTGTTCACTAGTTAACTAGTGGCATGTACAGTGCTGGCCAAAAGTATTGGCACCCATAGTAAAGTTGACTGAAAAGAGGAATATAAAATCATCTTTTGGAAATTTATCTTAATGCCTTAAGTGAAAAATGAGGAAATATCTAACCTTTAAGGACACCAATTTTCTTAGTGAATGAATAATGTATCATAAATAAATAAATGTTCTTCCTTAAAATACAGGGGTCATAAGTATTGGCACCCCTATGTTAAATTCCCATAGAGACAGGCAGATTTTTATTTTTAAAGGCCAGTTATTTCATGGATCCAGAATACTGTGCATCCTGATAAAGTTACCTTGGCCTTTGGAATTAAAATAGCCCCACATCATCACATACCCTTCACCATACCTAGAGATTGGGATGGGTGTTATTTCAGTTAGCCTATTAGCTGGTTTGATTTGCATTGAGCTCAATGAGCATCATTTGGCTCCCACTAGTTAACTAGTGTGCATATTTTGGCCCTCACTAGTTAACTAGTTCACACAAACATGGCTCACTAGTTGACAAAAATGGCTTACATGTACATGACAATTATGCCTGATATCAAGATATCAGAATAAATGCTCAATCGGCTTGCCATACACGCACACTACGCACGCACGCACACACATACACACACACTATGCACGCACACACTACGCACACACACTACACACACTACACACACACACACACACTACACACACGCACGCACGCACGCACACACACACATACACAAATCACACACACACAACGCACATGCGCACACACACACTACGCACGCACACACACTACACACACACACCCTGCACACGCACACTACTGACGCACGCACGCACGCACGCACACACACACATACACAAATCACACACACACACACAACGCACGCATGTGCACAAATTACACACACACACACACACACACATACACAATGCCATACATTTTTGCAAGTTTTGATGGATGATTTTAGGAATACTTTATACATTTCTGGTGTGTCTGTGTTGGTGTGGTGTGATGTCTGTGTGTGTGGTGTGGTGTGGTGTGATGTGTGTGTGTGTGTGTGTGAGTACAAGAGGAAGGATAACTGTGTGTGTATGTGTTCTCCTGCAGCATTCTGAGGCGAGCGCTGGATAAAATAGCAGAGATCAAATCCCTTCTGGAGGAGAGACGCATAGGTGAGACAGGCGTGTGTGAGTCCGTGAGTCAGCCTCTGGGTTTGTGTGTGTGTGAGTGAGAGTATGTCTACACATAGACACTTATAGTGTGTGTTTGTGTGTCCGTGTCCCTGTTCTAGCTGCTAAGATGGCGGGGGTGTACAGTGACTCGGACCCCCCCAGGAAGACCATGAGGAGGGGGGTGCTGATGACCCTCCTGCAGCAGTCCGCGATGACCCTGCCCCTATGGATCGGCAAACCAGGAGACAGGTAACACACACACACACACACACACACACACACACATACACACACACACACGCCATGACCCTGCCTCTATGTATCGGCAAACCAGGAGACAGGTAACACACACACACACACACACACACACACACACACACACACACACACACACCATGACCCTGCCCCTGTGGATCGGCAAACCAGGAGACAGGTAACACACACACACACACACACACACACACACACACACATACACACACCATGACCCTGCCCCTGTGGATCGGCAAACCAGGAGACAGGTGACACACACACACACACACACACACACACACACACACACACACACGCCATGACCCTGCCCCTGTGGATCGGCAAACCAGGAGACAGGTAACACACACACTCACACACGCGCGCACTCACACACTCAGCAGAATCCCCCTTTACCCAACTAAGGCAAACACACACACACACACACACTCACTCCCATGAGTTACTTTATTTTCCATCCAGCATCTTTTGTGTTTGTTAATTTTTAAATGTTGTTGTCATGTCTTGGTGTCACGGCTATGCTGGCGACTACGCCTCTCCGTCTGGCATCTGTTGTTTTGTGTCAATGTCTTGTATGTGGAGCGCTTTGGGTTGCACTCTGCATGTTAAAGGAAAATTCCGGTATTTAGCACTTTGAGTCCATTTTCTGGTTTGTTTTAGATGAACTAGAGTGGTGGACACAGACATTTTGACGATTGGTCCTGTCTCGACCTTTCTGACTCGTTTTGAATCGCCTTTGACTGCTCAGGGTGGCTGCCAACAGGCATACTGTAGGCTACTCAAACATGTCCTAAAACAACCCTTAACGTTCGTTTTCAAAACTGGGCAACTCACCGAGTGGTTAGTGGTGTTCGTTGATGTTCCAAAACAAGTAGCGTAGCGAAATAAGTTTCTGTCGTGTTTTATTTGGCATTTTGTAAAATCCCATTGATTTCTTTAGGAAGACTCATTGCACGTTGATATTACTGCGCCACCGTCTATGCTTCAGGTTCAAATATTGAGCGGAAGTTTAAACACGGTTGTAAGGTGTCTGAATAAATAGTTCCACAATAGGCCTAGCAAATAAGACGGCTGGAAATCATACATTGCGCCGATATATTTGCTTTTAATAGTCAACGAACTCCACGAACCACTTGGTGAGTTGCACAGTTTTGAAAACGAACGTTAACCCTTAGAACCCTAAGCTGTTTTTAGGGCATTTTCACTACCTTTATTCATAAGGATTTATTCTGGTCATTTTAAGTGCCACACACACATATTATATATTGTTTTTTTCAGCAGAGTCTAGGCTATTCAGATCTGCCATAATGTCATGTATTAGTAATAGCATTGATTTTATTTCGACTTTTAAAGAATTAAAATACAAAAAGCATATTATAAAAATTCTTATATTTTGACATGTATCTCACCACAGCAAGCTCATAGCTCTACGTGCATTTCATGTGTGTGTAGGGCAGACTGTCCTGAATCAGGCAATATAATTGCCATGTTGGAGGGATACTCTGGGGCTGAGTAATTTACAGAAATATATGGTGTGTGATTTACAGAAATAAATGCCATTTTTTATTTAGTGATGAAAAATGACCTTTCTGCGCTCCATATCTGTGGCACGAACTGATCTGACCTGACTTGACCCGAGTTTGCGTGTTAGCCTGTGTGACTATGGTGTAGGCACTCATGATGATTCTCAACTTATTACTGCATTGCCATGAACAAAGTAAAGGCAAAAAGGTGTTTGTTGAACAAATTGGGATGCAATGTGAGCCTTGAATTGGATGCCATGCAGGAATTTGCTAGGATCTCAAACCCGGATTATGAACATGCTTTGCCATAGAGAAACACACGATAGCGTTGGATTATAAACATGCTTTGCCAAAAAAAACAGACAAAAACGTGGGGTAAGTCCAGCTATATGAAGTTATTATTTTGCTGTCACTTCGTCTGTTTTATAACCCAGAAGGATGTACTTGGTATCAAATGATAGCTCTGTGTCTCCTCTCTCATCTGACATGCGGGCATATCTATCCGATCAATGGTCCGCGAGTAATTCAAACGAGTAATTGGTGTGCAGCATTGGCTTGTGTACATGACGCTATTATTTTGCAGTCATATCGCCTGTTTTATAAGCCAGAAGGATCGATATACATTGTACCAATGGATAGCCCTGTGTCTCCTCTTTCATCTGATATGCTTGCCATATCTATGCGATCAATGGGTTCATGAAAGTAATTCAAAAGAGTAATGGGTGCGCAGGTGAACGAGAGAAGTATAGACAGTTAATATGATGCAATTTGATTTAATTTCATGATTTTTTTAATTTTCATACTTGATCGTACAGACAAGTGTGTAGTCTTGTTGAAAGCCCCACTTCTGCTCTGTCAATGCTAATAAAGGTTTCATCTCGCTGCGATGAACGGTTCCGAGCAATGTGACCCGAGAAGAAAGGGTGTGTTTTTTGACGCACTTTGCGTCAATCGGGTTCTAAGGGTTAAAGGTTGTTTTAGGACATGTTTGAGTAGGCTACTACAGTATGCCTTTTGGCAGCCACCCTGAGCAGTCAAAGGCGATTAAACGAGTCAGAAAAGTCGAGACAGGACCAATCGTCAAAATTTCGGTGTCCATCACTCTAGTTCATCCAAAACAAAACCGGAATTTTCCTTTAAATGCACTATACTAAATAAAACTGACTTGACTTTTATATTATGTTACTGTCCTATGAGTGTGTTACATGAATAATACTCCCCCCCCGGTGTTACTGTCCTATGAATGTGTTACATGAATAATGCTCCCCCCCCAGTCCCCCCCCCCTGTGTGGGGCGATGCCTGCGAGTGGCGACTACGTGGCCAAGCAGGGCGATAAGGTGGCGGCGCGCGTCAAAGCCGTCGATGGGGACGAGCAGTGGATCCTTGCCGAGGTCGTCAGCTACAACCACTCCACCAACAAGTAACTATCCACCAATCAGAATGCACACTCCAAAACACCACTCCACCAATCAGAACGCACACTCCAAAACACCACTCCACCAATCAGAACGCACACTCCAAAACACCACTCCACCAAGAAGTAACTATCAGCCAAACACAACGCACACTTAGAGGCTCTCAGCCAATCACAGTAACAGTTAGCTGATATAGACCTCTCCAGAATAAGTCCCGCCTCCGTAACTTCCGTATCCATCCAACTTCCGGGCGTCGATTGTCTATGGGAAATAACATGGCGTTTCGAAATATCATACCGGTAAAACATCTGTAGGTGACAAAGTAGAAAAAAAAGGTGGGCCGATTGGCCTACACACTTCTGCCATCTAGTTTCCACTGGATTTTTTGATTGTCGGTGCCGTTAAAGTAGAAATATATCAGTAAGAAGCACTAAGCTAACGCACGCTTCAGACGCCGCGACTCCCCCAGTCAAGGTTGCATAGCAACGGCAATGTTTCATAGTTTGTATTCACCGAAATGGAGTTTGTGACACCAGAGCCTGTCTACAGAGGTGGCACTAACCCTCGTGGAAATCATCATGTTTGATAGGTTGTTAATACATTCTGAAAAACGCATTGTTCTGATCAAGTTCATGCAAAATAAAGCTATCGACTCAATACGATTCAGCCTCTGATTCCTAGTCTGCTTATCATTATCTGTTTTTCGTGAAAAAAAATCTCATCTCGTCATGTCTTTAGTGTCTTCGTCGGCAATTTCTTTCTTTTTCAAATATCTCAATAACAGCCAACAAACTCGCAGTCAAACCAAAGTTAAGTCATGTTGAAAAGAGGCTGAACCTTGCAAACGATTTACATTTATAGACCACTGAAACCACGCATGAATCACACGTGAAAATGACCATCAGTTAGGTTGTTGACTGGGTTGTGAGCGAGATCTAACGCCCTCCTCCGCCCGCGTACATCGGAACTAGCTCCCGGTTAGCATTAATAATCGTTTACTACTTAAACGGCACCGACAATCAAAAAATCCAGTGGAAACTAGATGGCAGAAGTGTGTAGGCCAATCTGCCCAGCAGCTTTTTCTACTTTGTCACCTACAGAGTTTGACAGGTACGATCTTTCGAAACGCCATGTTATTTCCCATAGACATTTGATGACCGGAAGTTGGATGGATACGGAAGTTACAGAAGCGGGACTTATTCTGGAGAGGTCTATGTTTGTGTTTGGAGAAGACAGAGAGAGAGAGAGAGAGAGAGAGAGAGAGAGAGTGAAAGAAAGAGTGGGGAAGAGGGCAAGTGTGTGACCTGCTTCTGTGACCTGAGTTGTGTGTGTGTGTGACCTGCTTCTGTAACCTGCAGTGTGTTGTCTTGCACTGGCCCGGACTCGAACCTGCAAAGTGCAGCACTTCGGATCAGGAGTCGAGCGTGCTAGCATTTGAGCTTAAAGCCCAGGCTGCTAGCTCTCTCACTAGCAGGACTCTTAAGGCGTTGGGTGTCGAGCACGCTAACGTTTGAGCTAAAAGCCCAGGCTGCTAGCTCTCTCACTAGCACGACTCTTAAGGCGTTGGGTGTCGAGCGCGCTAACATTTGAGCTAAAAGCCCAGGCTGCTAGCTCTCTCTCACTAGCAGGACTCTTAAGGCGTTGGGTGTCGAGCGCGCTAACGTTTGAGGTAAAAGGCCAGGCTGCTAGCTCTCTCACTAGCGCGCTAACGTTTGAGCTAAAAGCCCAGGCTGCTAGCTCTCTCACTAGCGCGCTAACGTTTGAGCTAAAAGCCCAGGCTGCTAGCTCTCTCTCATTAGCAGGACTCTTAAGGCGTCGAGAGGGAGGTTTACACAACGTACATACTGCACAGCTACGGACCAGCTGGCTACCGTTACACACACACACACACACCAGGAGCGAAGTTTACACAACGTACATACTGCACAGCTACGGACCATCGTTACACTTCATTCTGTGTGTGTGTGTGTGTGTGTTACACTTCATTGTGTGTACATGATGATGTTTTATGTGTGTGTGTGTGTGTTACATGATGTTGTTTTGTCTCTGCTGTTTTCAGGTATGAGGTTGATGACATTGACGAGGAGGGAAAAGAGTGAGTGGTATTTCACCCTTTTAACACACGCACACATACACCTGTGCACACACACGCATGCACACACACACACACGCACACACACGCGCACATACACACATACACACATACACACAAACACACATACACACAAACACCTTAGCCAACAAGACACTTTATTTTTGCTTATACGTGTACATGTGTGTCTGTGTGAATGTATATGTATTTGCATGCTTGTGTATGTATGCATGTATTTATTTGCGTGTATATGTGTGTGTGTGTGTGTGTGTGTGTATGTGTATGTGCGTGCGTGTGTGTGTATGTGCATGCGTGTGTGTGCGTGCGTGTGCGTGTGTGTGCGCGTGCGTGTGTGCATATGTGCATGCGTGTGTTGTGTGTGCGCAGCATGTGTATGTGTGTCGCGTCTTGCAGGTGTGTGTGTGCACGCAGGTGCGTATGTGTGTGCGATGCGTATGCTGCAGCGTGTGTGTGTGTGTGTGCCAGACAGAGCAATGTGTGTGTGTGTGTGTGTGTGTGTGTGTGTGTGTGTGTGTGTGTGTGTGTGTGTGTGTGTAGGAGACACACTCTGAGTCGGCGCCGCATCATCCCGCTGCCCCAGTGGAAGGCCAACCCTGAGACGGACCCTGAAGCGCTCTTCAGCAAAGACCAGCTGGTGCTCGCGCTCTACCCACAAACCACCTGCTTCTACCGGGCCCTCATACACACACCTCCGCACCGGGTAAACACACACACACACCACTTCACAGGGTAAACACACACACACACACACACCACTTGGGTAAACACACACAAAACACACACACACACACCACCTCACCAGATAATCACATGCACACACCACTTCACAGGGTAAACACACAAAAACACACACACACACACCACCTCGACAGATAATCACATGCACACACCACTCCACAGAGTAAACACACACACACACACCACTTCACCAGATAATAATAATAATAATAAGCTTTATTTGTATAGCACCTTTCATACACAGAATGCAGCTCAAAGTGCTTTACTTTTGGAGCATGTAACACAATAGAGAGAAAAAAATGTAATACTACAAACAAAATAAGAGAAGAAAATATAAGTAAAGTATACGTGTATATACTCTTGATCCCGTGAGTGTGTTTCACTTGTGGATCAAAAGAGTATATATACTTATATACTTATACTTAACCTGTGCGTGTGTGTGTGTGTGGGTGTGCGTGTGTGTGTGTCAGCCCCAGGATGACTACTCTGTGCTGTTTGAGGACACGTCGTATGCTGATGGCTAACCAGTGTGTGTGTGTCTGTGTGTCTGTGTCTGTGTGTGTGTGTGTGTGTGTGTGTGTGTGTGTGCGTGTGTGCGTGTCAGCCCCAGGATGACTACTCTGTGCTGTTTGAGGACACGTCGTACGCTGATGGCTACTCGCCGCCGCTGAATGTGGCCCAGAGATACGTGGTGGCCTGCAAGGAGAACAAGAAGAAGTGAGACGAGACGAGACGAAGGAGAGGAGACGAGACGAAGGAGAGGAGACGAAGGAGAGGAGATGAAGGAAAGGAGACGAAGGAGAGGAGATGAGATGAGAAGCAGTGAGACGAGACAAGACGAAGGAGAGGAGACGAAGGAGAGGAGGAAGAGGAGGAGACTGGGGAAGAAAAGAGGAGGAAGATTAAAAGAGAGCAGGAACATGACACACTGCTCTCCATCGCCCCCTGCTGTACTGATGCTGAATGAGTCTCTGGTGGGGTGGAGCAAAGCACTCTGGGAAAGAGTCCTTCAACATCCTCTCTATCACACACACACACACACACACACTGTCCGTCTGTCTCTCTCTCACACACACACACACTAACAAACACAAATACTAACATCTGTGACTGGTGAAACACTGTGCTTCTCCAGTCGTAGTGTGGACCAGCCTTCCGTATTCCTTTGTCTCTCTTTCTCAAACACACACACACACACACCTTCTGTCTCCCTCTCTCTGTATATTTCTTGTGTTGCCCTAATTTGTCTAATGTGTCTAATTTTTCAGCGTCTTTGCATTCAGGAATGTGATTTTGCAAAATAAAAAAGTCCATTTTGTGATAAATAAGTCAGCTGAGTCTGTTTTAAAGATGCGTCTTGACTCATAAGTGTCAGAAAGAACAAAACATTTGAGTGATTGTCAATGAGAAATGCTAGAAGGAGAAAAAGGAAGTAGGGCCTATGCTTACCCTGTCAGTTTCAACATTTTATGGCTTCCATCTACCACAATGTTATTTTCTTTATTCTCCATGACCCCTTTTTAAAAACACCTATTTGACTTTATTTTTTATTTTCCACCCTGAACATGGGCAAAATGCCCCATTGAGATCAATATGTTGTGTGTAGAGTAAACACAGGTGTGTGTGTGTGTGTGTGTGTGTGTGTAGGTATGTGTGTGTGGGCAAAATGCCCCATTGACATCAATATGTTTTGAACATGCCCTCCCCCCTGCTCGGTGATCACGTCAGAGCTAAATTTGCCTTTGCTTATAATTTTACTCTTTAGATCAATGCTACACAAATCTGCCTATTGATAAATAAAGTATCTATCTATCTATTGATCAATAAAGTATCTATCTATCTATTGATCAATAAAGCATCTATCTATTGCGCCACAAACCAGCTGACCCAGTGCAGTGGCATTTGCTTATTCTATTACCAGAAGTCAGGAGATGTTGTTATGATTATAGTTAACGCGGCTGATGTCATGTTATCTGGCTACCATGTTATCTTGCTACCGTTGTCCAAGCCAATATGTAGGCCTTCAAAGTATCATGGTTAAGTTTTTACAAACGTTTCAATGACTGCTGTGGTTAGGCAGTAAATGTTACTCTAGGGGAAACCCACAGACTGTATGAAATATAATAGGGAAATCCACACCATTAATGTTTCAAAAGCTGATGTGTCGCGCGTGTAACTGTGTCCTGTTCTCTGATTGGCTGATCATGTTGCAGCCGAGGGAGACGTCACAAAACCGCGCCAGTATCCAGGGGAAGATGTCGACAGTGGTAAGTTTGGAGCGAGATTCAACCATAACATTACAGGAGTCAGGCTTTGGGAAGGGCTCCGCTTTGATTCCTGTTATGAATACAGGCGTACGATTTGTGGCTGATTGGGAAT